>NC_048316.1:348613-430818 GCF_013100865.1 Trachemys scripta elegans | reverse complement strand
CGCTCCCCCGCCATGAGACGCCGCGAAGCTGAGGCCGCCGCGCGCTCCCCGTGTGGCGTCCGTGTGCGGGTTTGTCGTGGGGGGTGTGAGGGGGTGTGTGTGTGTGTGGTTGTGTGGTTGTGCCTGGGGGACAGCGGGGGTCACAGCTCCCGACGGGGCGTTTCCCCTCCCCTGGCCCCGGCCCCGCGCCCTGGTCCCCGGCCCGGCATTTTAACGGGCAGGAAAGTCGCGGGGCGGGGCGGACAGACGGGGTAGGGGCTGCCCCATCCGCCCGCCTCTGGACACCTCCCCGGGATGGTGGCGCTGGCTTAGGTCCGTTGTTGCGGACTCCCTGTGGGGTAGTTAAGGATATAACCGAGGGGTGTTTGAAAAGTCTCATCTAAGGTACTGGTCTGTCTGAAAAGAAAATAAACTTGATCTCTGTAGCTATCTGTGCATAGCAACAGTGACCTGTCTGGTATCCAAGTTAAATTACCAGCGAGAGCTGAAATACAAACGAACTGTGTTGTGGGACCATAGGTGAAGCTATACAACTCTAAGTAATGTATTCATTCTCAGATTGTACCATGTAGCTTTTAAGTTCAGTTGTTCAGTATTAGTCCTCTTGCATTTTTGATTCCTTTTTAAGTTGCCACTATTTCCCCAACACATTTGTTGTGGGAATGCCCTTGGGCTCTTGTCTTTAAGAATATTTCCTTACCCACAATCACAAACGAAACTGAAGCTTTCATCCTGAACTAGTAATGCTGCTACAGATCACTTTATTAGGGAACACACATTATTTAAATACTTTTAACTTGCTATGTTATTTGATATGGGTTCTTATTTAAATAATATAAGCTAGAAAAAGCTGCCTCAAACACTAGTATGGGAGACGTCCAGTAGTCACTAAGACATGCCCCCTATATGTTTAGTAGTTTGTATCATTTTTGTTTATATAGCGATGCTAAAGTTTGAAATAATGAAATTAGTGTTTTCACTACATTTAAATGTGTAGCACTTTAATGGCTTTTTTGGGTGCATGAATGAATCCTGAATACATGATGGTGCATTCAGACATTTTGTCTGTTTTTTGTTTAATGCTGCTTAAGAGTCTGCTGAATTTTGAGGTGTTTAGCTGACAGCATTTGTGTTTTTCATATTAGGGGTGTGTGTGTATTGGGACGATGTTCTGAAGTAGTTTAATGTATTAGTTTACCAAAATTAGAACAAAATTTGTACAGGGAGAGATAGAGAGACTCTGTGTTTGCAACCTCCTTTATATTATTTTGAATAATAAACAAAGACCATCTCTGGAAGGAGGCAAGTATTTATCATGTTCTCATTGCATTTGTGTAAGAAAACAAAAATTGTACAAGAGAACTTCAGTGTCAAATGATGTTGGGTAACCATGAGCATCTGTGTTCTTCTTTTGCATGAATAGGAGGAATAAGGAAACCTCGTGTATATTTTAAATATTTTTTCCAGGCCTGCCCCTTGCCGTTTTGTTGAGTCACTGCTGGTCTCACATTTTTAAAGGACTCCATCCTACTTTGGTGTTTTTGTCTGTTGATATTGTTCATTGAATATTTATACTTTGTGAAACTTGTACAAAATTCGTAGAAAATATTCCCTTTCACCAATAAATATAGAGCTACACAATTTATTTTAATTGCTTTTAGGATTTTAAGACATGCACTGAATAGAGCTAGAAATTTGGGATTTCCCTCTAATAAAATTGCTCCTTACAAACCACTTCCATTTGAGAATGAGGCTTAAATTTCAAGAGATTAATAGAAAAATTGGTCAAAATATTTTAGTGATTTCACACAACATATTGTAGAAGTTAGTTGGTAAACTTTGTCAGTTGTAAAACTGCACATAGGACTCCTGATTTAAATATTTATATTACTGTTGCACCCATGGGCCCTGATGTGAAATAAAGAGCCCTGGAGGAGAAGACTGAGCACCTGTAGCTGTGTGGGGCTGCCAGGACAATCACGCAACAGCCTAATACACAAAAGAAAGCTCCCTGCAAATGTGAATAACTGAGTTGAGTGCTCTGGAAAACTTAAATTGAAATCTGTAAATAAGAGATGAAATCCTGGTCCCATTGACTTTCACCAAGGAGTTTAGACTCTTTCAGCCTATAATAAATTCAGGGCAAACTTCCTCTCAGGCTCTGTTACCCAATGCAAACATCAGCTTTTGGTGTTAAACAGATTATTTTATATAACGGATTATTCAATCCGTTCCAAAATATTTCAAAGTATAAAAAGTTAGTGCTTGAATATTATGCTCTAGAAACATTCAAAGCACTAAAAGGATAGGGATGAGTAATATCCCTCACACTGTTTGGTACACTAAAATAGAAATGTTTATCAAAGCTACAAGCTGAATATGGAGAAGTCTCCTAATAAGACACAGACCTACAGCCTCTGAATTTGTGCTGGTTTTACCATCCTCCTGAAATAGTAGGCAGCCACAGTTTTGTTTTCACTGAATAGTCAATCCGCTCCTTCTAGTCGTAGGCACAGATCTGGAAAGGTATTTAGGCATTACTGCACTCAGTGTCGCAACTCCTAGCAGATTTAGGAGCCTAAATCTCATTTTAAGAAGTTGACAGTTGATAGTATTTAGGCTCCCAAGTGCCTAAATCCCTTTTGATAATGATATTTAGGTTCCTAAACCAGCTAGGCCTTGCATCTTTGAGTGCAGCAACTCCTAAAATCTGAGCCTTAGTGCTTTAAGGTGTAAATAGGTTGAAGCTGTAGCAGGTACCTGCTTACAGCAGCTATGAACAGCACAACTAAACTTCTCTTCATTATGTGGTGTAATCTGATGGGCTGACCATCACACTCCAGACAATGGCTGAGTTCCAGTTCCTTTGCCCAGGGCTTTTCATAGAATCATAGAAATATAGGGTTGGGAGGGACCTTGAGGGTCATTAAGTCCAGCCCCCTGCACTGAGGCAGGACCAAGTAGACCTAGACCATCCCTGACAGGTTTTTTGTCCAACCTGTTCTTAAAAACCTCCAATGATGAGGATTCCACAACCTTTCTTGGAAGCTTTTCCAGAATTACTTTTATAGTTAGAAAGTTTTTCCTAATAGCTAACCTAAATGTCCCTTGTTGCAATGCAGACTAAGCCCATTCCTACTTGTCCTACCTTCAGTGGACATGGAGAACAATTGTTCACTGTCCTCTTCATAACAGCCCATTAAAATATTGGAAGAGGGTTATCAGGTTGCCCCTCTGTCTTTTTTTCTCATGACTAAACATGTCCAGTTTTTTCAATCTTTCCTCGTAGGTGAGGTTTTCTAAACCTTTTATCTTTTTTGTTGCTCACCTTTGGACTCTTTTCAGTTTGTCCACATTCTTCCTAAATTGTGATGCCCAGAATTGGACATGATATTCCAACTGGGACCTCACCAGTGCTGAGTAGAATGGGACAATTACATCCTGTGTCTTACATACAACACTCCTGTTAATACGCCCCAGAATCATATTAGCCTTTTTTGCAATTGCATCACATTGACGACTCCTATTCAGTTTGTGGTCCACTATAACCCCCAGACTCTTTTCAGCAGTACTACCACCTAGACAGTTATTCCCCATTTTGTAGTTGTGCATTTGATTTTTCCTTTCTAGGTGAAGTACTTTGCATTTGTCTTTATTGAATTTTCATCTTGCTGAATTCAGACCAATTCTCCAATTTGTCATGAATTTTAAACCTGTCCTCCAAAGTACTTGCAACCCCTCCCAGTTTGGTCTCATCTGCAGATTTTATCAGCATAGGCTGTTAACTTAGAACCTAAGATTCAAAACAAATTAACCCAAACAGTCTCGCGGCCCCTAGGACCACGTCCAGCCCTTAGCTGGGAAGGTCTGCAGAGCACTGGAGACCAGGCTTCTCCCTCCTCTCAGGCCTTGTGTTTGACAAGTGTAGAGTCCCTTCCCTGATCCTGAGTCGGTTCTGTCTGCTCCCCTTCCGAAAGGTATGTCTGCCCAGCAAAGGAAGGTGTGATTATAGCAGGAGTAAGCTAGCTTTGCTTTGATACCCCCAGTAGCTAGATTAGTGAGGATATGGCAGCAAGACTTCAGCGTGGGCTAGCCACTCCAGTACAGCTCCACCAAGGAACCTGCGTAATACTTGGGTTGCTAGCTTGTGCTGTAGCCTCTGCCGCTAGCAACCCGAGTATGTACGGTACCATGGCTCCTCAGCAGGGCTGTACTGGGGCAGCTAGCCCACACAGAAGTCCATGCTGCTACATGTTCACTACTACTGTTACCCATGCTAGTGGGTGTGCCTACTCACTCTGCAGTTACACCTTCACTTGCAGTGTGACATACCTAAGGCTATGTCTACCCTGCAATTAAAAGCTGGCTGGCCTGGGCTAGCTGACTCAGACTCATGGGGCTTGGGCTGTGGAGCTGTTTAACTGCAGTGTAGATGTCTGGGCTTGGTCTGGAGACCAGTCTCTAGGACCCTGAAAGGTGGGAGGGTCCCAGAGCTAAGGCTGCAGCCAACCCGGATTGTCTACATCTCAATTAAACAGCCCCGCTGGAGTCCAGCCGCCGATGGCCAATTGCAGTGTAGACATACCCTAAGAGGCAGAAAAGCCATATATGAAAATTCCTGTTAGGCACATGACTAGGAGCAGGTGAGTGACCTACAACTACAGTTCCCAGTTGTAAAGGGATGTGCACATGTGCCCCAAGGCATTTCTACACTTAGATTTATATACCTATCCAGACAAGTTGACAGTTGGAGGTTCGCTCAGGTCTTAGAATCTGAAGTACAGAATCCATCTAAATTTATTCTGTGTGATGCTGGGGAATACTGTCCAGAGGAGCAAATACTTGTGAAAACTGTTCATTAACTATTATTATTATCCTATTGATATCCCTAATTCGGTCTTGTTAAATTCTTTTGCATAAGACCTGATGATACTAATATTGTGCTAACACTATTGCTACTGTTCTCTTCACAAGCATTTGTTCCTCCAGAGAGAATTCCTCAAGGACAGTCCATCCAGATGGAATTCACAGGGATCCTATGACTGTATAGAAGTGTTTTGCAAGTCTTTTAAGATAAATTGCAGGGTAATCTATCATTAGGGCCCTACCAAATTCACGGTCTATTTTGATCAATTTCATGGTCATAGGCTTTTAAAAATCCTCAGTTTCATAGTTTCAGATATTTACATCTGAAATTTCATGGTTATAACCATGGGGGTCCTGATCAAAAGAGTGTTGTGGGGGAGGTCACGTTATTGCACCCTTCTGTGCTGCTGCTGATGGAGGAGCTGCCTTCAGAGCTGGACAGCCCGAGAGCAGCGGGGCATGGTATACGGGGTTATCACTTTTCGGGCAGGAGCAGGGCCGGCCTTACGAGCGGGTGACCGCCCAGGGCCAGGGGGTGCTGTGGTCCCCCACCGTCCAGCCAGTCCAAGGCACTTTAAATGCCTGTGAGCTGGACCCAGAGCTGGGGCGGGCAGAGCTGAGGGCAAGGGTGACAAACCTTTGTAGAAGTGTGGGGAGGGTCACTGTACAGGCAGTAGCCACAGAGCTTCTTACAGCCCAGGGAGGTTCCCAGAGGTGGGTCTGACTTGGCCCAGAGAGTGGGCACTGCAGGAGAAGAGGAAGTCAGGATTAGCAGCTGGAGCCCGGCACATGGTAGGAGCCGAAGCTGGCGTGCCCCTGGTCCTGCCCCTCCCCAGCAGATTTCACAGTGAAGACCAGATTTCACCGTCTGTGATGTGTTTTTCATAGCTGTGAATTTGGTAGGGCCCTATCTATAATATAGGAGCAAAGACTGAGTAATATTGTAGTAAACTGTCCTGCATTGGACTGAGTAGTATCTCTGAGCTCTGGTCAAGTGAAAAAAAGTTATAACTGTCCTGCGTTGGCCACAAGTGTGTATTAGATGATCTAATGCTGCATGTCTTGACCTGCTTGCTTTATTAGTTTCTGGAAAACGGGGGGAAAAATTCTTATGTCCATAGAAGAATGGTGCTGTGATCAAACCCCAGTTACCACTGGTAGGTTCCTTTGGCTGCAGAATTAGAACACGAGCATTTGAGTTGCTAGTTGGCAGCAGTGTTCCCTTTACATTTTTGTGATGGTTGAACCTCAAACCTGAGAGATTCTCCTGTGGAAAACTGTCGATTCTAATAATCCAAGCTCCCATCAGGAGGAGTGGTGCCTGTACCTTAATTTGTACAAAGTGCTGTTTCATAGCTTCTGGTTTGAGAGGAACTGCAGAAGGTTTCCTCATTTTTTTTAATGAAATTATAGGTAGCCTTCAGGACAGAAATAGCATACTTAGAATGTTGCATTATTCAATCCCAGCAGCTCTTTCTTCCAGTGCAGGTGAGTGAGACATGGATTCATAGAATCATAGGACTGGAAGGAGCTTCAAGAGGTCATCTAGTCCAGTCCCCTGCACTCATGGCAGGACTAAGTATTATCTAGATCAATGCTTCTCAAAGTCAGGCTGCCGCTTGTGCAGGGAAAGCCCCTGGCGGTCCGGCCTGGTTTGTTTACCTGCCGTGTCCGCAGGTTTGGCTGATCGCCGCTCCCAGTGGCCGCGGTTCGCCGCTCCAGGCCAATGGGAGCTGCGGGAAGGGCGTCCAGCATGTCCCTCGGCCCGCGCCGCTTCCTGCAGCCCCGTTATCCTGGAGCAGCGAACCGCGGCCAGTGGGAGCTGTGATCGGCCGAACCTGCGGACGCGTCAGGTAAACAAACCAGCCCGGCTCACCAGGGGCTCTCCCTAAACAAGCGGTTGACCGGCTTTGAGAAGCACTGATCTAGACCATCCCTGACAGGTGTTTGTCTAACCTGCTCTTAAAAATCTCCAGTGATGCAGATTCCACAACCTCCCTAGGCAATTTATTGCAGTGTTTAACCACTCTGACAGTTTTTCCTAATGTACAATCTAAACCGCCCTTGCTGCAATTTAAGCCCACTTCTTCTTGTCCTATCCTCAGAGGTTCACAAGAACAATTTTTCTTCCTCCTCCTAGTAACAACCTTTTATGTACTTGAAAACTGTTATGTCCACTTTGTCTTCTCTTCTCCAGACTAAACAAACCCATTTTTTTTCAATCTTCCCTCATAGGTCATGTTTTCTAGATCTTTAATAATTTTTGTTGCTCTTCTCTTGACTTTTTTCAATTTGTCCACATCTTTCCTGAAATGTGGCACCCAGAACTGGACACAATACTCCAGTTGAAGACTAATCAGTGCGGAGCAGAACGGAAGAATTACTTCTCGTGTCTTGCTTACAACAGTCCTGATAATACATCTCAGAATAATGTTTGCTTTTTTTTTGCAACAGTGTCACACTGTTCACTCATATTTAACTTGTGATCCACTGTGATCCCCAGATCCCTTTCTGCAGTACTCCTTCCTAGGCAGTCATTTCCCATTCTCAACCTTCTTCATAACATGGATCATATCTTAATGAGTGTCTATCGGCCAACCCTCATCCAGTTCACAGTTCCACAGAATCCCTATAGCAACTACAGCAATTGCTTTTAAATGGAAGAGTAGCATTAGAAAAGTTTTTAAAGTGTTTTAGCTACCTTTAATGCAGGGGTACCTGCAAACAGGAAGGATGTGACCAGCTCTTTTCAGGCATTGGAATAGGCAGTTTGACAGTAAATGTACTTTCACCATCTTACCTGATACCTTACTGCAGCTCTTTAAACTGGCTTGTGTGGTCACTGCACCAGAGGTGTTTTTTCACACCCTTGAGTGAGAAAGTTGCAGCGCTGTAAATTGCCAGTGTAGACAAGCCCTTACTCTGGAGGGGATCTAGTAACTTAAAAATGAAAAAGCCTGCCAGACCTATTAGCACAACATTGAAACTGTTAAAGAGCCATTCAAGTGGTAATGAAGCCATTTGCCAAATCCCAGGTATGTACTGTCAGTTTCTGAATTTACTGACAAAAACAGTTGTGCATGACTGTAATATTTACTCAGAACATATTAGTCTACAGGACCTTAGTTTAAAATTTGCTTTAAAAATATTTCATTAGTGTGTTGGTGAAAATCATAAAATCACATCTCTTAAAAAATCCTTGCATCGATTTTTAGATGCACAATCATCTTTAGCCTTAAATGCTTGGATCTTCAGACATATATTTTTTTTAAAATAAATCCTTCAAAAGACCACCCTTATCTAAAATACACATTTTAATTTTAATTACTATAGTAAAAAAACTTGCTTCCAAAGTCTTCCTGTCCTTTCTGTCCATCCCTTTCTCCTTTCACCTCTCCCCCGCCCGGTTGAAGGGAGCCCTTAAAGGGACAACGCCCCTTTCCTTCCAGATAGCTGGACAAAGAGTTCCCTTTCTTTACTTCTGACTATCTGATGAACTAGTTTTAAGAAAACCCTCCAGCAAAATCAGTACCTTAGTAAGATATAAAATCCTTTGTTATGCCTAAAATCTTTGGAAACTTTTTTGAAGTTGGTGAAATTTCATAAACATGTTTATTGTTATGGAGATCACACAAAGTAAATTAGTTTCCCTTTTTCTAAAAGCAATGAACATTGTTATGAACACACTAAACCTCTGTGACTGATTAATTTAAAATAATGTCTTTGTTTCAGTGAGTTAAATATGAAGTAAGCTGGAATGATTACTTTATGAAGGCTTAAGAATACATTTAAAATATAAAATCAGCTTAGAAATACTGATTAAGGAAATGTAAAACAGAGAAGAATTGCATCATGTATTCCATAATATTTAATGTTGTATTCAGCAAGACAGCTGACTCTCTCTTACTACAAAGTTTTTGGAAATAAATCTCTGATGCTTCGTAGGGCCCCATAAATCCTAAGGACGGCCCTGTTCTCTTCTGAATCAAAAAACAAGATTCTCTTATCATGCTCGACAGCAGAAGAAATAGGTCATTATATATTTACTGTCTAATGGTGAAGTTTAGATTATTTCTGTAAAATACCTGCACAGCCTCACCTGGCTACGGGGTCACATTTCTAGAGCACCTTCTAGTGCGAAAGGAACTGCCCACCTACTAAGAAGTTCCAGTGAGGCAAGTTTCACTGCATTCTCCAGGTCCGGTTTTTTGGCCTCATTCTCCTAGAACTACATTCATTCACCAAAGGCTCAATCCTGTGACGTGTTAAGTGCCTCAAACTCCCATTAGACAATAGGAGCAGAAACAGTTCAGCATCTTGTAGAGTTCAGCTCCAAAGTGTGTATTTGATCCAAGAGTTAAGCACTTGCCTTCAGGATATCTAGAGTCCAACAAAGAATGTAGTGAGAAGGGATGAAAATGCATGAAAAGAGCAGGCATATGGTGTCAGAACTCCCCAAGGATCTCGGATACATTGGGATGTATCTGCCATGTACATTGGCCAAACCGGACAGTCTCTACGCAAAAGAATAAATGGATACAAATCAGGCATCAAGAATTGTAACCTTCAAAAACTAGTAGTAGAGCACTTCAGTCTCCCTGGACACTCAATAACAGACTTAAAAGTCACCATTCTTCAACAACAAAACTTCAAAAACAGGCTTAAACGAGAAACTGCAGAACTGGAATTAATTTGCAAACTTGACACCATCAAATTAGGCCTGAATAAAGACTGGGAGTGGCTAGGTCACTACAAAAAATAATTTTCCCTCTGTTGTTATTCACCCCTTCTTGTCAACTGTTGAGAATGGGTCATATCCACCCTAATTGAATTGGCCTCGTTAGCACTGACCCCCCAGTTGGTAAGGCAACCCCCATCTTTTCATGTGCTGTATATTTATTCCTTACTGTATTTTCCACTCCATGCAGCTGACAAAGTGGGTCATATCCCATGAAAGCTTATGCCCAAATAAATGTGTTAGTCTCTAAGGTGCCACAAGGACTCCTCGTTGTTTTTACTGATACAGACGAACACGGCTGCCGCTCTGAAACCAGACACATTTCGGTTTCCAGCAGATAAACAAGCTGTCAGTGATAAGCTCTTTCGGGCAGGACTGTCTCTCATTGTGTATATTTACAACACCTAGCACAATGGGCCACTAGGGCCTTGGCTACACTCGCGGATTCACAGCGCTGCCACGGCAGCGCTGTGAAGCGCGAGTGTAGTCGCGCCGCCAGCACTGTGAGAGAGCGTGCAGCGCTGCAGGCGCTGATTACACTGGCGTTTTCCAGCGCTGCGGTCGCTGCGCGGGGGGGGGGGGGGGGGTGTTTTTTCACACCCCTGAGCGCAGCAAGTGCAGCGCTGTGAATTGCCAGTATAGCCAATGCCTAGGCCTGGTGACAATACTAATAAATAATGGAAAGTAATTTCAAACCACTTTTGTCTAAGGTTAAAGAAAATAAATGCTTCAGCAGAGAGACTAAACTTCCAGAAAAAATGGGAGAGCTAGCAGTGTCCAGCACGGGGGTCTATGAGGAAATGAAGGGAACTGACCCCATTTCAGTTTTATTTATTTTAGAAAATGGGTACCACCTCCGCATTTAGATACCAGGGTGATAGCTTAAATACCTTGGATAAACAACTGGTATCCCAAATAGGGACTCAATTACATGTTGACTGAAACTGCTGAATCCCTAACTAGACAGGAGACCCTGTGATCCAGAGAGAATGAACCCTGGCATTCACTCATAAGAAAGAGAACATGCTAAAATTCCCCTGCCTGGAACCAAGCCCAAAAGGAAAGAGGACCAGGAAGGGACACGCATGTTGCAAGGCTGTGGCGGTGTGGCTTGGAAGGATTCAGTTTTAATCTGTAAATGTTGAGAAATGTCATAGAATCATGGAATATCAGGGTTGGAAGAGACCTCAGGAGGTCATCTAGTCCAGTCCCCTGCTCAAAGCAGGACCAACACCAACTAAATCATCCGAGCAATGTCTCTTTCACTGTTCACATACAAACCGACCAGTTTCCATTGATGATAATTGAAATGTACAGCTAGGCCAAGTAAGAAAAATTCTACTTGAGAACTTACTAGATTTTGATTTAAGGCTATTTACTATGTGTATATTGACATGTGATGTTGACAATTTGTGTTTTAACTGTTTGTTATAAAGCTTTAACTTTTTGAATCGCAGTGGTTACTGTCATTACATAATTATAGTCTGACACCCCCTCCCCAATTGTCTAACTCCCTCTCCCATCACTTCCTGCAATTCTGAAAATTTAAATTGATAAAAATTGAAAAAACGATTAAAAATAAACATCTGTAGCCATCGAAATTATTTAAAAAAAAAATCAAATTCTGCCAAACCTAGTTATAACCAGTGAAACTTAGAATATGGTGTGATGGAAACAATACCCATGTGGGATGCTGAGAGCACAAGACTTTATTGGACCAGAGCGAGAGAGCACAGATTTATTTGAGTTTTTGGGAGGCTCAGACAGGGAAGATACAAAATGTAATTGTTCTCATCATTTTCCATTGAGGTTTACTTTAAACATAAGTGCATATATTGCTCTGCAGTACTATTAAGCCTGCGAGGAGCTCTCTTATATATGCCAAGACTTTGAGAGTAAATCATCCCTGTCAGAGAACTTTGTGGGACTTTATAATCTGTAATCTGCTCTAGTTTTTCCAAAAGAATGATAAACCACAGTGAGAACAGATTTGACAAAGGAGAACTTGGTATGCCAGTGCCGTTTCCCACACAAAGTGGAGAGGTCGGAGAATAGGTCTTTTAGGACTCTGACTGTTGTGTATCTTCAGAAAATATATCAAGTTCCTTGCTTCTCTTGCAAAAGTTTAGCCAGATGTCTCATTGAGATGGGTGAGAGCAGTGGAAGAACTCAGTTTGCGTTTGTTAAAAGACTAAAAAGTTTAAAGTCCAAAAACTAAGACCTAGGATGCACTAAAGAGGCTTGGGGAGTGTTAGCTATCAAGCCTGTGCCTGCCTGCCTTTGCTGTGTTCTCAAAGAGATACATGGCTGCCCAGGTAAGTCTCTTGCACACTGGGCCTGAGTAGCTATACTCAGGACTGCATAGTAATATAATAAACACATAGCTTCACTTATCAGTTTAATGTGTGCGCTGTTGGGTTTTTGTACTGTGAGATGTTTAGTCCTGTGATATTGCATGAATATAACAGACCTGAGCATGGTCTCCAAGTTCTTAGTGCTCACTGAGCAGGCAACTATACAGAAACCTCTGAAGTGAGGAAGACAGGAGAGGTTTTTAATAGCAAAATAGGAAATAGCACAGGATTGGTGGACTTGAGCTTCTGGAGTGATGCAAAGTGTTGTGGCAGATCCTGTCAGGCGGCGTCACTCATGAAGAAATGCAGGATACATTATGTTAAATTTTGACAAAATTGTTTTTAACATTGACTCTCTCTCTCTCCCGTGTTTGTATTTGTGCTTCACAGCATTGATTTTTTTTTTTTTTTTGGAGGGGAGGCGGGACAGTAAAGGTTTTCATCAGAGCTCCAAATAAAATGCCTAATGATTGAGCATTACTGCTTAACTCCTTTGCATCCAATGCTGTTGCTTCTCTCTGCTTGATAATATTTTGACTAAATGTCTCACAACTGTATCTGAATGGTCAGCAGAACAGGACCAGTTTTTATCATCTTTTGGGACTTCCCTCCAACTATCTTCTATTTTCCTGTGTCCATTGTGAAGATTAAGATTGAAATCAGTTGCCCAAAAGATGTGCTGTGGCTCTGGGGAATTTTTTTTCTTGTTGGGATTATGTATGTATGCATTTATTTATTTATTTATTTATGGGTCTCGGTTGTATTTGATACAGTACAAAAACAGATACATCTGTGTCCCAAACATTTGGAAGTCTGCCAAACAAATCTTCAGTACTTGGGTCATCAATAAATAAAAGAACCTGTATGAGCAGAAAATTTGATGTTTTCTATTTTCCTGATTTTTAATAGGTGCTATTATAACTACCTTTTTTACATCTAGAAAAGTTTAAAATGGTTGAGAAATACACTGGTTTAAAGCTAAATTAGCTACAAGGAGAGAAAAAGTTATGTCTGGTTAGTTACAATGAGCAGGGCAGAGCTCTTTACCCAAAGCAATGTGTTCTCTTGGCCAGGGCCGGCTCCAGGGTTTTGGCCGCCCCAAGCAGCCAAAAAAAGCCGCGATCGCGATCTGCGGCGGCAATTCGGCGGAAGGTCCTTCGCTCCGAGCGGGAGTGAGGGACCGTCCGCCGAATAGCTGGATCTGCCGCCCCTCTCCGGAGTGGCCGCCCCAAGCACCTGCTTGCCAAGCTGGTGCCTGGAGCCGGCCCTGCTCTTGGCATCTTTCAGTGAATGCATACTTGCTACTGCTTATTATCTGTGGAAACTTTGCCTTTTCCTGAACCTGTTCAACTTGAAGACATTAAAGAGGAAAGAAAAACACTTAAACATCCATTTCTGTGTTATAGAATCTGTGCATATTGCGTTTCCCATGGTGATGCTATTATTGTTACATGTAACATTGGATGAACTGTGTTTATAACAAAGAACTAGTGAAGTTGTGAGACAAACTGCCACAATCAAAGTAGTTCAAAGTTAAGAGGAACTATCGTTATCGTGGTGCCTAGGGTTTGCATATTGTCCTGTACAATATATTACATGAGATCTCACAGATTTGTTAGGCCCCTGCAGAACTGGGATAAAATGTATCATTTAGGGGTACAGCATCACCCTTCCTTTTTTTTTTTTTTTTTAATGCAGCTTCCAAATTTCAGGAAGCAGCACCGATCTGGCAAAGTGGTCAGCTTATTCAAACATGTGAGGTGAGACTTTCTGGTGTGTGTCATCTTCCTGAACCCAATCTTCTTTTAAAATTGTCAGTGAGATTGAGGTTGCAGAGATGCATTAAAGGTAAAACTTGTAGAAATCTAGATTTCTATTTTAAATATTTTATATTTTATTACTGGGTTCAAAAAAGAATTTGATAAGTTCGTGGAGGATGGTCCATCAGTGGCTGTTATCCAAGATGGTCAGGGACACAACCCCATTCTCTAGGCATCCCTAAGCCTCTGACTGCCAGCAGCGGGGACTGGACATCAGGGGATGGATCACTTGATATTTACCCTGCTCTGTTCATTTCCTCTCAAGCATCTGGCTCCAGCTACTGTCAGTAGACAGGATACTGGGCTAGATGGACCGTTGGTCGGATCCAGCATGGTTGTTCTTGTGTTCTTATTTTATGCTATAATTAGAAATATGGTGAGTTCCATTAGGCTATCTTGGGTACATTGAGGATATGGAATGTGGGGGGCTGCTATCACAAAGGTTCTTGAGTCAGTTGTCTGCTCCTAAAACAAAAGTACACACATGATCCTCCATGTAATACAAACAAGAAACGTATGTCCTGTAAGGCAGGTAAGCTCTGCTTAGGTATATTGACGATGTCCCTCCAACCATGACTGCAGCCATATCCCAGTGTAGGGAGTTAGCAGCCTTTCATTTCATTTCTGTTGTCAGGAGGAAATCACTGGTGTAAGTGCTCCTCCCCTTGCCGCATTGACTTTTTTTTTTTTTTTTTAAATAAGTGGTACCCTCCCTTGCAGAATAGCGAATTGCTATACCCTTCTGTGCTGAGATTCCTAGAACTGGGCAGCTGGGTGCCGCGTTCGTACAATCAGAGGGAGATGGGCTGCTGACCTTTGAGACTGCAGAAGGCAAGAAGCCTACACGGCAGGTTGATCAGGCTGTACTGGAACTTTGATTCTTAACCTGCCATTTCAATCTGTCTGTGGCCACATGAGCCTGCTGCCTGATTACAACGACGTTACAAGTAAGGCATTTTGAAATTTCCACTAGGTAGGAGTTTCATTATGGCTATTTAAGTGACAAAATTATTCATCTGGAAAAATGACTGTGTGGAGGATGGCACCCATGGTTCTCTGTTAACTGTTAATGATACCTAATTAACATGGTTTCATATCAATATTGCCAGTGACCTAGAGCTATTGGAAGGTTTAATTCCACTTCCTGTTGTACTCAGGAAATTTAATGTTTCTGAATTGGCAACAAACTAACCAGTATTTTGCAGTCATCGATGAACACAACTAGCCAGAGCCCTGGTGAGACACTAAAGAGAATAGCAATCACCTCGGCCAGGAGAAACAGCAGCTCTGATGGCACATCCCCCTATACAGTATTCTCTCAGGACAAGGTTATGCTCAGGCCACATCCAAAATTCATCCCAAATGTAATCTCCCTGTTCCACATGAACCAATTGATTCACCTCCCAATTTTCTACCCCAAGCCTCACTGCGACAACAGGGAGGCTGTATTACACACAGTAGAGGTCAGGAGAGCCCTAGCTTTTTACCTGGATAGGACAAAGGCTTTCTGGAAGTCTCCTAGGCTTTTCCTCTCTCTTATGGAAAGATCCAAGGGCACAGCACTATCAGCCCAGAGGCTCTCTAAGTGGGTCTCGAACTGCATTAGGCAATGTTATTATGACCTCTCTAGAGAGTATTGGCGCACAATCCACGAGGTCGATCCCCTCCTCGTTGCCTTCTCCAAGAATGTCCCTATCTCAGAAATCTGTAGCACGGTGACAGCTGTCAGTCCACACCTTCGCAGAGCAGTATGTGATCACTGGGGACTCCGCCTCCAATGCCATTTTCAGCTCCACAGTACTGTCACCTGTAACTGACCCGACTCTGAAGCCCCAGCCCTCCAGTAGGGATACTGCTCGGGAGTCACCCACAATGGAATACCCATAGGGACACCACTCCAAGACGAAGTTGTTCACCTTGTGTAGTAACGATGGTTCTTCAAGATGTGTCCCCCTATGAGTGTTCTACAGCCCAGTCTCCTCCTCTCTACTTCAGAGTTCTTGTCAATGACTCTGCTGTAGAGAAGGAACTGAGGGGGGTTAGTCTGCATATGTTGACTAGCTTCGTGGTGGGGCACAAGAGCAGACAGCGCATGTGCAGGCTTAACGGACACTGCTACCAAAGTTCTCCAATCAGCAGTGCAGGGACACAAGCACCCCTGCAGTGGAGAACCCATAGAGAGAGACATCGCAAATAACCATCCTCACTGCACAAGGTGAGTAACTTCTTCATCAGGATACAGTTCTACAATCCATACTTCAGGCTCCTGATAAGTCAGACTGTGGCCTTGAGCTGTGCAAATGTTGGGGGTCCCTGTGGAGCACTGTCCAGAGATCTGAGTAGAGGCCACTTGGGAAACCTGGATACTATTACAGAGATTGCCGCTTGCTGTCTGTGGATATGTCTACACTACAAAGAAAAACCCATGGCTTAGACCGCAGGGCTGTCTCATTGCTGTGTAGACTTACGGGCTCAGGCTGGAGCCCAAGCTCTGGGTCCCTCCTACTCTGCAGGCCACCCACGGATGTCCAGTTGCGGTGTATACATACCCTGTGAGACCTGGGAAAAGCCACTTCCTCTCTTTGTGTCTGTTTCCCCATCTGTATAATGGGGATAATGATCGTGACAGCCCTCCCCCTTTATAAAGTGCTTGCAGTCCGCAGATGAAAGATATGGAAGAGCCAAGTATCCTTATCTGACGGATCAGGAAAGGGGTGGGTTAGGATCCGTTTTTTTTAAGAAGACACAGGATAAATTCTTGAAGAATAGTGTAGAACCTAGGATAATTAGCTGCATGCAGAAAAGCCCAGGACACTCATTGCTATTTTTGACAAACCCGTCATGTAAAAATACATTTCTGTTGAAACTCCAATACAGTGAGAGATCTTCAGGGTCAGAATAACCTGATCCAGCTTTCACCTGAACAGTTGATTCATGCAGTTGTTGTTTGTAGGATGAGACGTAATCCTTCCGTACAGCTACATGCAGGGAGCTAGTGTGATCTGTCAAAGCTGTCTGCGCTAAGTCTTTCAACGCTTTGCTTTTTAAATGTTTTCCTGTGTTGAATGGCTGTTACTTTCTCCCATTTGGAATTGGAGGCTCAGAGAAATGCTGCTAGAATGATGTTCATGAGACTGTTCATTGAGCAGTTAATAAAATGAAGGTGCTGGCTGTACGGCCAGAGGGAGGGTGTTAAACATGCAGACAGTGGAAAGCCATTAACCTCTGCAGCAAATATGTGGCTCTCTGGCTCTTAGCAAGTTACAGACATAGCTGTGTTTGACACAGAGATGTGGTGAGAAGGGGCTGGCTCAATGATGTCAGGTAGTTTCAGTCTCTGCAGTGTACGTGCTCTGCATGGAAATGGGGAAGGAGGAGGAAATGACATGGACTGCACTGCAGCACACTGCAGCACTGCCAGAACAAAGCCTTGTTGGAAAAACACTACCTAAGGGGAGACTGTGCGCTGACCACTGTTTGGGAGCAAGGTGTGGAAATGTCACCTGCTTTTTAGAGAAGTCTGTCTCCTCATTTGGAGAGGCAAGGTGGGTGAGGGAGTATCTTTTACTGGACCTACGTCTGTTGGTGAAAGAGAGAGGTTTTTGAGCTACCCAAAGCTCTTTGTCAGGTCAGGGAGAGAAACTCAGAATGTCACAACTAAACAAAGGTGGAACAGATTGTTTAGCACAAGTAATTAGCACATTGTAAGAGACCAAGGTGAAGTGGCCAGTTAATACATCTGCAGTCATAGGACAAAAGCGGGGGGGAGTGGGCTAGCGGGTTACAGGTTGTTGTAATAAGCTATAAATCCAGTGCCTTATTTAGGACCATGATTTTTAGGTTTTGGCCTTGGCTACACTTGCAGATGTACAGTGCTGTGAGTTAAACCTGACTTCATGCAGCTGAGTAGGGAAAGCGCTGCAGTCTGTCCACACAACAGCTGCCCAGCGCACTGTCGTGGCCACATTTGCGGCAATTGCAGCGCTATTGGGAGTGGTGCATTATGGGCAGCTATCCCACAGAGCACCTTTTCCCATTCTGGCGCCGTGGGTTGTGGGAAGGGGGCGTGTGTGCAGGGGATTCTGGGTCCTGTCCCAATGCCCCGTGATGCGTTGCTTCGCATCCCAGAAATCCCTTTGTTTCCGTCCACCTTTGGCGCCATCTTTCAGCGGTTTCTGTGCAGCGCGATCCGTCTGCGGGAAATGGAGTCCGAAGTGCTGAGGTGTATGCTGTCGATTCTCGCCAGCACGTCACATTTGGCTGTCAAACTATTCCTTAAGATCCAAAGTGACAGTGAGAGTGAGGGTGAGGATTCCGACAATGCTATCGAGACGCGTAATGCGTATGACGCGAAATTGCTTGTAGCATTCACGGACATGCTTAGCACCGTGGAACGCCGCTTTTGGGTTCGGGAAACAAGCACCGAGTGGTGGGATCACATCGTCATGGAAGTCTGGGATGACGAGCAGTGGCTGCAGAACTTTCGGATGAGAAAAGCCACTTTCATGGGACTGTGTGAGGAGCTTGTCCCCACCCTGCGGCGCAAGGACATGAGATTGAGAGCTGCCCTGCCAGTAGAGAAGCGGGTGGCTATTGCAATCTGGAAACTGGCAACTCCAGACAGCTACCGGTCAGTTGCAAACCAGTTTGGAGTGGGAAAGTCGACCATTGGAATCGTGTTGATGCAAGTTTGCAAGGCCATTAATTGCATCCTACTCAGAAGAACCGTGACTCTGGGTAACGTGCAGGAAATAGTGGATGGCTTTGCACAAATGGGGTTCCCTAACTGTGGAGGGGTGATAGATGGGACACACATTCCTATTCTGGCACCACCCTACCTAGTATCTGAGTACGTTAATCGGAAGGGGTATTTCTCTATGGTTCTCCAGGCGCATGTGGATCACCGTGGGCGTTTCATTGACATTAACACAGGCTGGCCCGGAAAGGTGCATGACGCACGCATCTTTCGGAACACTTGGCTGTTCAGGAAGATGCAGACAGGGACTTTTTTCCCAGAGCGGAAGATCACGGTAGGGGAAGTTGAAATGCCCATTGTGATCCTTGGAGATCCCGCTTACCCGTTAATGCCGTGGCTCATGAAACCCTACGCAGGGAGCCTTGACAGCAGCAAGGAACGGTTCAACTACAGGCTGAGTCGGTGCCGAATGACTGTGGAGTGTGCCTTTGGCCGTTTAAATGCCTGCTGGCGATCTCTGTACGGGAAGCTGGACTTGGCCGAAAGCAGCATCCCCGCGGTTATATCTGCGTGCTGTGCCCTCCATAATATTTGTGAAGGGAGGGGTGAAAGCTTCACTCAGGCATGGACCTCCGAGGTTCAACACCTGGAGGCTGAATTTGCACAGCCAGAGAACAGGGCTATTACAGGGGCCCAGCGCGAGGCTGCAAGGATTAGGGATGCCTTGAGGTAGCAATTTGAGGCTGAAAACCAGCAGTGATATCTGGTGCCCTGCACAAGAGTGAAGTGCAGTAGTTCCAAACTTTAGGAATCAGTGTCTGCTTAGCAGAAAAGCAGACTTGCAGTGCCTGTTTATTTCCCGGGCTAAGGAGTCTTTTACTTTATGCAATAATAAAGAATGTTTTCAAAGCCAAAGAATCCATTTATTGAAAAGAAAAAAGGGGATGGAGTGAGGAACAGTACAATCACAGATTCACGTATGTCCTGTCTGGTGTGCTGTGCAGTGAGTGCTGCACTTCAGGGCAGCTATACTGCATGGTGATGGGGGTTGAGTGCAGAGGGAAAGGGTCGTGGTTTTCAGGGCTGGGTGGTGAAGATACTGGTGTTGCAGGCAGCGGGTGGCGTGAAGAACACGGAAGTTGGGGAAAGTGGGTTGGAGGTGACAGTGGGGCACAACGGAAAGAGTTTTGGGACAAGGGCTGTAGGGGGGGTGGCGTTTGCGTTTTCGGTACTGCTCCTCTTTCTGCATGGCTACCAGCTCCTGGATAGCATCTGCTTGGCGCTCCAGGATGCTTATGAGCCTATCAGTGCTTTGCTGCCGGTGTGCGGTGCTTTGCCGCCGGTGCGCTGCATTTTCCTGGCGGATCCTGCTTTCTCTCTCCCTCCAGTCCTGTGCCTTCTCGTTCTCTTTAATAGATTGCCGCATCACTTCTTGCAGCATGTCTTCTTTGCTTTTTCGCGGTCTCTTCCTGAGTCTTTGCAGTCTCTGAGCAGGCGATAAGAGGGACGGCTGAGGTCTCAAAGTTGATGCAGCTGTATAGGCAAAACGTAACATTTAACAGAGGCAGCATTGTTTATACCAGACAGAGTAATGATTCCCCCCGCACTTAAGGAGTAGAAAACACACAGGGTCTACACAATAGCATAATTTTCCCATCCAAAACAGAGCACACACATCCCACGGGAGCCTCAAAATGGTGAGTAATGGGGCCTGATTGTTTCAGGGCTGCACTGTCCTCTGGGTTTCTGTGCCTTGAGGAGAGCCAACAGCTTCAGGGGGCACCTACACTGAACACTGCCCCAACATTTTCCACAGGAGTTCGTCCTGGACGATGTCTCGCTGCTGAGGGTGACCTGGGAAGCAAGGGAGGGTCTTCTACTGCAATGCGGCTTCCGCCCTGGCCCATATGCAGCTTGCCTGTGTGCAGCAATGGTCCCCTCGCGGCACAGTGGCGCGGACACGTTAGCCTGGCTGGGACAAGGACCACGGTGGCTCTCCCTATAAACCTGCGCAAGCGCATTGCATACGTTCTGGATGAGACATTCGAAGAGATTACTGAGGCTGATTACCGCGATGTGATAAACCACATCAATGCACTATTCCGCATCTAGGCATGCATGCTTAACCCTCCTCTCCCAAAGAGCTCGCACGGAAAAAATTCCTTCCCCCCCCCCCCAAAAAAAAACCCTTACTGGGAACCTGCTCTTCTGTTTGTCCTCCACCAAGTACCGGCCGCTGCGACTGGTTACCATCCTCCTGGCTCGAGAAGAGCTCCTGGCTGCATGGCTCCAGGGGTTCCGGGGTGTCTCCATCCGGCCCACCACCATCACTCCCGTTTTCCTCTCTTCCCCCCCCCCCTCCCCCCCGGCTCTGAAGTGTCTATGGTGGTGCTTGGAGTGGAGGTGGGGTTAACCCCAAGTATCGCATCCAGCTCCTTGTAGAATCTGCAGGTCGCAGGGGGAGCACCCGAGCGGCCGTTTGCGTCGCGGGCTTTGCGGTAGGCACTCCGCAGCTCCTTGACTTTAATCCTGCACTGCAGGGTGTCCCGGTCATGGCCCCTTTCCATCATGTCCTTTGATACCTTCCCGAAGATATCGTAATTCCTACGGCTGGAGCGCAGCTGGGACTGTACAGCTTCCTCCCGCCAAACACTGATGAGGTCCAGCAACTCGCCATTGCTCCATGCTGGGGCTCGCTTGGCGTGTGGAGGCATGGTCACCTGGAAAGATTTGCTGATAGCACTCCACGCCACGCTGGGCTGAGCAAACAGGAAGGGGATTTTTAAAATTCCCGGGGAATGTAAAGGGTCGGTCACATGGTTGGTTACCTGAGGCCAGGGCAGTAGAGTTTGAACTGATGACCAGAGTGGCTAGAACAGGCATTGTGGGATACTGTCGAATAATTCTAGAGGCCATTCACAGCGCATTGGGTGGCCACACTGGTGCCACGGCGCTGCAGCGGCAGCGCTGCACTCGCTATTCCTCTCGGAGAGGTGGAGTACATGCAGCGCTGCAACCAAGGAGATACAGCGCTGCAAATGCCTTGCCAGTGTGGACGGGGAGTGAGTTACAGCGCTGGGGGTGGCTTTACAGCGCTGCAACTCGCAAGTGTAGCCAAGGCCTTTGTCTACATTGCCACTTTACAGTGCTGCAATTTTCTCGCTCAGAGGTGTGAAAAAACACACCCTCGAGCGCTGACGTTTCAGCACTGTAAAGTGGCAATATAGATAGTGCACCAGCACTGGAAGCTACTCCCCTCGTGGAGGTGGCTTTTTTACGGTGCTGGAGCGTTGGTACCACGACTACACATCTACATTAAAGCGGCAGCACTTTAACATTGCTAATGAAGACATGCCCTTAGTGTCTAGCAAAGTTATGAATTTAAGCTCCGAAGCTCATCTTTCGAAGGTGTGCAGATTTCCTTTGAGGATGAGGACTGAGAGGTCAGATACTTATGAAAAGTGTTTGCCCACAAGGGATATGGTGTTTTTATCTTTTATCGTTTTTCTGTGTGAGTTCATTCGAGACCATAGTGCTTTCACCCACATAGTTGTTGCCAGGGCATTTAGTGCACTGGATGAGGTACACCACATGTTGTGATAATCATGTGTAGGACCACATGGATCTTGAATGATGTGTTGTGGGGGGCATTTATTGTTGTAGCAGTGGAGTTATGTCTGCAGGCTTTCCATCTGTTGTTATGGCAGGGCCTGGTGCCACTTTGAGTTGGTGGGTCTCCTCATACAACTGCCTGCCAGCCTCAGCCCCTGAGGCCTTGGATTGATCTGAACAATTAGTGAGACTTCAATTTTCTATTGGCAAAGGAAACCAATGAATGGGCCCATCACTATCTTAAAAACCTCTAAACCCTCTGAAATAGGGTTGGAGGTGACTGGCCTCCCTCATTAGTAGCAGAGATACTTTGTAAATTGATCTTACACTATTAATTAGTATGTAAAGCTGAATTCAAATATCCCTGCAGGAGAGAGTCCGGTCTGGCAAAGGGGTCAGGTGAGATCTTTATCTGCTGTCAAACTTCAGGTAATTTCTAGTGACGGGCAAAAGCGTGATGTAAACTTGGAGCTGCACTCTGACCCAGTAATATTCTCTCTCCAGTTAATGGCCTGCAAATGGTCTCGGGCTCAGCATAGCACATAAGTTTGTGTCTCAGGTTTGATTTCCTAATGAAGAATCTTGCATAGCTGTATCGTATGGAATCCTGTCCTGTGCCAGGAAACTCAGCAGGTAAAGCATACGTGACATTTCACTGGCAAATGATTAGAGAAACACCGCATTTGCCACCTTTCAGATTACAGGAATATTCCCTCTAAATCTGTACATTTTAGAAAAGGGCAGTGCAATTCTGAGACACCTGACTCCTGACCACGTGTCCCAAGGAAACTAATTACTGTAGTGCCAGCGTGCTGGAATTGCACTGTGGGGATGATTTTATTATTTATTGTTTGTATTGCAGAATTCTCGAGGAGTCCCAGACATGGATCAGGGCCTCAGTGTGCTAGACACCGTGCAAGAGAACAAAAAGATGGTTGCAGTATTATGGCACCGGAGACTGCCAGTGAAATTGCTCTAGCGCAAGGCAGTCCTGCACCCAGTGGTGCCAAAGTACCATAGGCTGCAAAGCTAAGGGGGGCCCTGGCCTGACCACTTTTAAGCAATGATCCTGTACTAAATCAATGCAGCTGCTGCCAGAGCATTATTCCAGCTGCACGGTCACACCTGTCCCGGCCATCCCTCTGTACAGACGAAAGGGTGGCTGGGCCAGATATCAGTGAGTGGCATTATGACCTAGGGTCACAACACCACTCAGATTTGGCTCAGACACCCTTCTGTGGTGCTGGGCCAAATGGTGTTGCAACCTGGCCCACAGGGAGCTTGATCCTGGGTCGTGAAGCACCGGGGAGTACACTGAGAATCCAACTCACGGTAGCTGTGGGGGTAAGAGAGAGGGGAGACTCCCTGGCTAGGGGAGACTAGGGGTACCTGAGGGAGGAGGAGGAGAGGACTATGGGAACCAGAATGGGATCCCTGGGAGTGGGATGGGGTCCATTATTTTCCCACCCACCCCTCCAAGCCTCTGGATTGGCACCACTGCTCGCATCATCTCTGTGAGGAAGTGCATGTAACCAAGTCATAGAGCGCTGCTCCTCTTTTAGAGCCCAATCCAAAGCCCATTTAAACCAATGGAAAGACTCCCCCTGCCCTCAATGAGCTTTGAATCAGACCTTTCATTTTATGGTCTGCAACAGCAAACCACGTTGCCTGGTACCTAAAGCCCAAGCAGAGTAATGATCTGCCAGGACGGGGCAGCATGGGAATTAGACACTGCACTGCTGGAGGCTGGGTTCTGACTGGCTTGATCTTCTGTAAGCACCTTGCACGCTTTTTAATCCTGGGACCTGAGTCTGGGTTATAGGGCTGGCTCCTGCTCTTTGTTTCCACGGGCTCGTTTTTGCCCAGAAAAGCCTAAGCCTGTAAAAGCCCCTGGGGAAGAAGAGAAGCCAGCCTGGCTGCTTCCTTCTGGGGCCACTGCTACATGAGAGGGGAAGAAATGGGAGTCCCCTTATCACAGGATGCTCCAGAGAGATGGCTTCCCTGCCAATTGGTTGCCTGTACAATAGGAGGGGAAGGGGAGGAGCAAGAGACAGGTAGGGGAAGAGACGATGGAGCACATGGGAGAGTGATGAGTGAAGCGCAAAATCCAGCCATGTGATTTCCTTTTCAAAAAGCACAAAATGTTTATTGCATTAAAGCCAAGTTAAAAATGTACAAGTCCCCCTCATCCCTCCTTCACCCTGCCAGTGTCAATTCCCCAGAATGGCGATTGCTGTTGGTGCCACACATTTCTGGTGCCATCACATGCGGGTCCGTGGGTCATTCTCGCCATTGAGATGCGCTTGTGCTGTGGCAGTCTGAGGATCCCGGCCTCATCATTGGAAGTAAAAGTAGCTAAGTGCAGGCTGGCCTGACTGTTCCTGCAGCCTCCTGGCTGGCATCCATAATCTGTCTCAGTTTAATAATAATAATCTATGGTTCTAGACACCTGAACACGTGGTTAGGGTTACAGCAGAATCCCAGCATTATTAAAAGTTAATTCATATAGGCGCTTGCCCAACCAGCCACCTACAAAAAGGCTCTTTTCTATCCTTAAATCATTCCGGAAAGCACATTATCAGCTCCCTCCAAATACCATCTCAAAAAGGTAGCTTTTTGAGTGTGCCAGAAGGTCACCATATTTGGGCTTTTTCAAAGCAAGGGGGAAGCAAGTTCCAGAATCCTGGAGCCCTCACAGAGAACACAGTCGCCTCTCTTCAGGAAGGGATTCAGCTCATGTTCCTCTGCTGCTCGCGTAGAACATAAATCCCTTCCCTGGCAATTTACTGCTTCCCTTCTTAGCACCATGTCTAAAAATGCCCTGGGCTTCATGAAATTACCCTGAAGATCAGATTTGATGTGGGTCAGGAAGAAATAGTCGCTAATCACTTCTGTCCTTGACGCAACTACATAACTTCTATTGAAGCCAGAGCAGACCCTAGCAGCTAATGCAGGAAGGTCCAGAAAACTGAATGACCTCTGACCTTGTGCACTACAGATACACTGCTGCACAACCAATGAGAGTACTTAGAGGGAGACCCGTCTGTATAGACATTCAGTTGACCAGAGCTATCCACCTCTTCTCACTATACTGATTTGACCTAGATACAGAGCACAGGACAGGTTTATCTTCATAATCTTGGTGAAGCAACATGCTTATGTTGGCTTCCATCTCTTAGGTCATAAGACCGGCCATACTGGGCCAGACCAATGGTCCATCTAGCCCAGTATCCTGTCTTTCACCAGTGGCCAGTGCTCCTTCAAGGAGAATGAACAGAACAGGGCAACTTTGAGTGATCCATCCGCTGTTGTCCAGTTCCAGCTTCTGGCAGTCAAAGATTTAGGGACACCCAGAGCATGGGGTCATGTCCTGACCATCTTGGCTAATATCCACTGATAGACCTGTCCTCCATGAACTTATCTAATTCTTTTTTGAACCCAGTTATACTTCTGGCCTTCACAACATCCCCTGGTAATGAGTTCCACAGATTTACTGTACGTTGTGTGAAGAAGTATTTCTTTGTGTTTCTTTTAAGCCTGCTGCCTATTAATTTAATTGGCAGACCCCTGGTTCTTTTGTTATGTGAAAGGGTAAATAATAGGTTCCATGATTTTAGCCCTAGTAGCTGCTTCGTCATACTGGTTTGCAGTTCAGGAGGATGAGAGTAACCAGTGGTGCCTGCCGGCTCCCAGAGAGATCAAACCCAAGTAAAATAAGCATTTTGTAAAGAATCCTTGATGTGCCCAGATGCTATCCATGTAGTTGCCAGCTCCCACCAGCCTGGGGGAGTGGAGGAAGTTTGTCTTCTGCCTTACTTTTCAATAGCATGTAAAGTAATTGTTACTGACCCCTTATGAGTTTGCAGGTAACTAGCACATTTTATGGGCTTTGTCCATGTTAATTTCTGAGAGCTGGGATCTGGGTCTGGGCCTAGGAAGAAGGGAATTTGCTCCTTTACTGGCTCCTTGTTCCAAAAGAAATAAAAAGCCCGAGGTAATCTTGTTCCTGTAGCAAAAAGAACAGGAGTATTTGTGGCACCTTAGAGACTAACAAATTTATTAGAGCATAAGCTTTCGTGGGCTACAGCCCACTTCTTCGGATGCATATAGAATGGAACATATATTGAGGAGATATATATACACTGTAGCAGTCATTCACTCATGGTTCTCACCAGGTAAATCATGCCTTTGTAAAATGGGGATGATGGCAGGGCTGCCCAAAGCCAGCTGTTGCGTGGAAGGAGGTCAGCTCGATAGGAAGCCATAAGATTTTGGAGATGGGCAGAGAAGGTGAAGTCATATCTCTCTCTTACATATTTCACATATAACAATTTTATTGTAGATTAGTCATAAAATATCAGCTACCTTCTCTTCCCCACCACTTGAGGAAGCCAAGACACTGAATTGTTTGACACTTGAACGTAACAAGCAGAAAGTAGCAAGGAAATGCAATAATGGGACAGAAGCAGGTGCCCTTCTACTCTTGTGATCTAGAGAAGAGCAACTCCGCTCCACAGCCCCCACCTGAACAGGAGGTGGGCTCGGAGTGCAGCATGAGGACTGTCCAGAGTTCTTTCAGGAAATCTCCAGTTCTCACTGTCTTTAATCTTTACTTCCTTTTGCTTTGGAGATGTTCACCAGCTTCCCTGATCAGACAGCCTGTCTGAGAGAGGGAATTATTCCAGGATCCTGCTTCCGACAGTATGAATTACAAAACAGAGCTCGCCTTCTGCGCATCTCCAACTGGTGCCAGGTCCCTTTGTGATTTTGTACAGGAGGTCACCAAAAGCTTGCATTTGTCTTCCATGGAAATGTCATAACTCTGTCTGTTTTGACCTAGATAATCAGTTCAGGATGTCAATCCTGGAACGACTTGAGCAGATGGAAAGGAGAATGGCCGAGATGACGGGATCCCAGCAGCACAAACAAGGAGTAGGAGGCGGGGGCAACGGGAGCGGGAATGGAGGAACCCAGACGCAAGTATGAGTCCTTCGTCACTGAATCAGTTTTGCTTTATAGGCGTTCCTTCTGGAATTAGCTTTTTGGAGGTCGAGGGAGCTATCTTTTAAACACCATTTGCCTCTTGAGAGCCTTTTTAATACAACCTCCTCTCAAAATCTCCATATTTTCCAGCCCTATAAATAGTGGTTCTCACTTCTTTTAGGGATTGATTGTGAATCCATTAAGAGATGCGTATCTATGGTCTGTGGAAGCCTGCTCTAGTGATCTAGAAACCCAAATTCTGTAGCCTGACTTTGGAGATGGGCACATAACAAAGAATAAAGACAACTTGGCATTGGCTGGCCCAACAGATGTAAGAAGAAGGGACTTTGGACGCATGAGGTTCTGTCAGTGCGACGCTCAGGAAGGCTTCTAAATATTTTACACCTGTTAGTGCTACCTGATTCCCTTGTTACATATTAGTTGAATGGTAGAATGATAGCTTAACTCCCACTGAGCTCTTGCTGGGGACCATGTAGATCTGCTGCTGAAGGTTGGAAATGGCACCCAGGGCAGGTAGTTGTTCGATGTGTGCTCGTAACAGAGGGTGCGAGCTGCTATACACAACCCCACTGGCTTCATATTTTCTGTGTGATTAATCAGAACGATAAATCACTTTGTTAGTAATATAGTGCAGTGTAATATGAAAGAACAACATTTCTCATACATTTCCATAGTTATTTAATAAATATCCTAGAACCACGCACTGCAGAACAGAAATACACTGTCTCCAACATCTGTACTGGCCTTGGTCCCAGGAGCCAAGCAGCCAGGCAGACTCTGTCATCCCAGGGACAGCAGCAGGGTAGGCTGTAGTGGTATCAAACAGCAACAATAACCCACTAGCAGGTAGACACTCATCCCCCTCTAGGGTGCCCGTCCCCCTCCCCGTAACAGGCCTGCATCTCCCAATCAGATCTGGGAGATCTCCACAAGCCAACACCTAGGTTCACTCTGCTTCCCTAGCCAGCATGGCCCTCCCACTGAGCAGGTCCATTTCTTAACGTCCACTGATACAGCTCCTGCCTTTAAAGCAAATAAGCAATGTTATGATATTGGTGCCTGCTGAACAGGGGCCATTTTCTGCTGTATTACACACCAGTGCAAGTCAGGTCACTGGAGTGGCACAGATGTAATCGAGCATAACTTGCTCCAGGGGACTTATAACTGGCTGGTAGACTTGAGGCGTCTCAGTATCCATACGCTTTTTGTGAAGCTAAAGGCTGAACCAGGACAAAGTTTTATTATTAATGATAACAAAGCTATCAGCTGCACAGCTTTTAAGTTGGATATATTGTTATATCTTGTATCGAAAGACTTATACAGAATGTTCCTGAGTTAACTGATTGGCCTGTAATGGGGCATGCTTTGGTGTCTTGGAATGACAGGGAAGCTGAGGTGTTTAACTGAAATATCTTCTTTGTAGGGGTCATTATTTCTCATAAGACATAAGCCTACAGAACAGATAAACCAGGGAAGGGGCTGGCAGGAAACTCATTGGTAATAATTGCATATTTAGGGGTCTGTCACCTTGTAGTCACTGAGAAAATCAAAGACATTAACTGGTCTAGGAGTTCTGGGTGACCAGAGAGAACGGTGCTTCTTCACTGCTACCCAAGGCAACTCATAACAGGAGTTTTTTGAACTCTGCACACAGTATCTAGGCTTTCTAATTGTTCAGACTCCTAGATCTCTATGGCTCCAGAGACCTCGCAATCACAGTACCTGTTGGCACTGCTACAGTTTTGCTGTGGGCGGTAACACACGTTACCTCCTGTTAAGAGGCCCTTTTGTGATTTAATTCTTCTTAGGGGTGCGATACAAGTGACTGAAGTCATCTTTATCCACCAGATATGATAGAACACCTGCAATTCTGCTTCCCCAGAATCTTTCTGCACAGCTGTTGACCAGCCATGGCTCTTGGCTTTTGGTCATTGCTGCTATTCCCTGTTTAAGTACTCTTTCCAGGTCCGGTTCTGAGAGGCACTGGCTTTGGTGGGAGTGGAGTGCCCAGCATCTCCTCCTAGGCTCAGGTAGTCCATGAGAAGGGCACCCTCTTGTACCCAGTGTGCCACTTGTAATGGATTGCAATGACCTCCCTAATGTGGAAAGTTACCCTAGAGAGTTGATTGTAAGTACAGGTTAGTGCAAATAAATGAGATAACCTGTCAGCTTTTGTCTTGTTCCTCGTGTCACATTCATCCCCTTCTGTCACTTCCCTATCACTCATTATTTTTAAAAGCAAATGCACGCAATGTCCTGCCTTGTGCAGGATGTGAGTCCAAGCCACCCTCCCAGACGACAGCTTCTGAGATGTGCATATTGCTTTCAGTGTGTGTCTGGGACCGGGACGTTGGGCAGCTGCTTTGAAAGCCGTGTGGTGGTGGTGTGTGAGAAGATGATGAGTCGTGCCTGTTGGACAAAGTCCAAACACCTGATCCATTCCAAGACTTTCCGAGGAATGACCTTGCTACACCTTGCTGCTGCTCAGGGCTATGCAACACTGATCCAGACCCTCATCAAATGGCGGTAAGACCCAATGCTTCAGACTTCTGACTCGTCAATGTAGAGGCTGCAGGAAGCAGGTATAAACTCTGGCTGGCCTGAGTTTCTGGGTCTCTCTTGCACTTTGCAGAGGATGCTGCCTGTTGCAACCTGCTCCAGGCCCCCGTTGTGCATGGGTACCGTCTGTTGTGAATGGACCCAACCGCTGGATCCCACATGCTTCTAAGTCCTCTGGGTTTGGATAGTTGACCGGCCATTGTTCCTAGCGCTGGGGCTCTCAGGTGCACTCCCAGGACCATCCCCCATGTCTGACACCATACACGGATCCTGCAATACAATCGGAACCAGTACTCCAGCCCTCCTGAGACCCCCAATTGGTTTTATCCATTCTCTGAGATCTACCTTGCTGTGGATGCTCTGAGCCTCTCAATTAATCCCTTGGGGGACAACATGGAAGGCAAGTAAGGAACACGACCTTAGGAAAGGGGTTTCCTAATGAGAGAAACTTTACTCTTGAAAGCACTGGGGAGTTACAGATTCTTGGAAAAAACAGTCCTGAACTCCTGCCTTCTCTCTCCTCGAGCCCTTTCTTCTGATGTGGCGATCATGATCTCCCTTCACACAGTAGATTCCCCCTTAAATGTAGACTCTGACCTCTTTGGCCACATGTCCAGGTTGAGAAACTCCAGCCTCTGCTCCCATCCGAGCTACTGTGTAGAGAATTAAATGTTCCTATGGTTGGCCTGCCTTTGAGAGACATCAGTTGATGGGCCTGTGTTGCTCATCTTCATAGATGACCTCATTTAACTAGGTGTCAGGCCCACACTACAATATGGATGCTCTAATCCACAATAGAGATTACAATAAAGTTGGGCCCCTGGAACAAATGGCATTCACAAAACAAGATGGAGTTCACCTTTTCCACAGACAAATCCCCAGTCTGTCACATGGCTTTCTTCTCTGATTTTAGGGGATAAAATTATCTCCTTGTTGTGGTTTCCCAGGGCCAAGTGCCTCAGCCTTTTACATGGAAGCTAGTAACCTGCTTGGGTTGGCATGTATGTGCTGGCCTGAGCTGGCATTGTGCTCACCTGGGAAGTGGAAGATCTGGGCACTCCTTACATTAGTGGTATATGTTTGATGTTTTCACTGCTGGCCTGTCTCCATCTTCCGCTTCATAAACAGAAGCTGATTTAAACTTGATTTACTGTGGATCCCAATAAGCCCTCTAGATTATCCCCATCCATTTGTTCTGGAGCCACTATTTCCCTTTCCCCTCTGTGTACTGTTAAGTGTTTCACTTCATTTAGCCTATTTTTTTTTTTTTTTGTGAGCAGCCTCTAAGGCTCTGCATGCGGTATAAAATAACAGCCTAAGTGTTTGTCACCAGAGTTTATGGAGCTGAAGGCCCCAATCTGTGAGGCAGATCCTGAACTCTTTGTCTAGATACTTTATTGGCTCTCATCACGGTAATATTTGAATGCTGCAGAATGATTAATGGAGTTATAGGCAGCACCGCTGTGAGATAGGGAAGGATTATGCCCATTTTTCAGGTGGGGAACAGAGGCCTGAGGTAGATCAAGTGTCTTGTCTAGGGTCACTCAGGAGATCTGGGGTTGAGCTTGGAATGGAACCCATGTTTCATCCCAGTCCAGTGCCCTATCCACTAGACCATCCTCCTCCCTAACCCAGGCCACCAGCTATAGCAAGTGTGCATTGTAGTCATGCAGGTGTGCTCAGCGCTTCTTTTTGTGGTCAAGTCTTGGGGTGTAAAGCTGTGGTTTTGTGTAAGGATCTTAACCAAGCTACAGAACATCATTCCTGCTCTCATTTCCTGTGCAGCACCAAGCATGCAGACAGCATTGATTTGGAACTGGAAGTTGACCCTTTGAACGTGGATCACTTCTCCTGCACTCCACTGGTAAGTAGCAGAGCATTCTTTCTGAGCCAGTGCCTCAGTCCACTGAGACAGTAGAATGATCCTCCTCTGAGGGGTGATGAGCTCCTTCTTTGTTGCCGTTCCCAGTCCTCTTGAACTTTTGCAGTCTGATGGAGTAGATGTATCTTGCATACTGCTATGCTGTATAAATAACAACATGACTCTAGCAAGTCTTAAATTGTTTTGCTCTGAGAGAAAGCAAAATAGTTATCCCAATTTTTTGAGAAGTGTGGGGTGGGTTTTCTTGTTTTGCCCAAGCATCTCTGCTTTGCTGCCTTGAGGAAAAAGAACTTGTCTTTTTTTACTAGTTGGTCTGTTTACATGTTTTCCTGTCTGTGGAGGTCTCAATCATCCTATTGTGTCAAAGCCAGTGAATTCACAGTTACATTTCCTGATAACCTAGAAATTCCAAATCATCCAACATGCATGGAACCAAGAATAGGTCCAAATGAAAACTAATTCCCAAAGCCAGGTGGTAACTTTTTAGATGAGCATATCCCCTGTGAGAAGTTGGAGTGACACTCTTAGGGCTGACAAGGTACTTGAGGTAATATCTTTAATTGTACCAACTTCTGTTGCTTGTCTGTCTCACTTTTTGAGCTAACACAAAGCTCTTTTTCAGGTGACGTGTGTAAGCTCAAAAGCACGTCTCTCTCACCAACAGAAGTTAATCCAATAAAAAAATATTACCTCCCCCACTTTGTCTCTCTAATATCTTGGGACCAACACGGTTACAATGACACTGCAAACACTGTCAGGGCTGGACTACCCACAGTTTGTTCATTGATAGAACTAGGTTTAGAATCCATTTAGTTCAATCAGTCTGCAACCCCCTAGTGTGCACTGGTTTGACTAAACTGATTTACAGTAACACTTGCAGTCGCACCCATGTAATTCTTAGAGAATGTGTAGACAGTGTCTTAGCAAATAATTTTGTAACTCTTGGCTCTTCTGGGATGCTGCTGCCCAAGATGCCAAGCGCTGTTTAGAGTATTTTTCTCTTCTTATTTTTAATAACAATTATTCAAGTCTTAAGTGTGTTAATCATTGATACAAGCTGACAAGTTAGAATGGACAACTGTTAGCAGCGATTCAAGGCCACTGTGAAGAAGGAGTAAGTTTATGGGCCAGAGTCAGCTCTGGTATAAGCAGGTGCCATTTCTTGGGGTTCAGTGTTGTCGAACCTCTTACACCAGGGCTGAGCTGGTCCTGTACCTGCTGGCCTGTTTAGACAGGTGCACGTGTGTATGTGCTCAACCATCTCTTTAGTTGGTAGACAGACAGGAATAAGCTTTCATAAAGCTGTAATGTGCACAGTTGCAGTCTCTGTGACATTGACAACAAGCAGTGTTTGAGTGCAAAGATGCTACTGCCAACCTTAATGAGCCACCAGGCCTGGGTCCTTTATTGATAGTCATTTGTATTCTCTTAGCTCCCACACTATATTAGGCACTGTCTCCGAGACAGAGTTTTAAAACTTGCCCATTTGTTATGGTCCCGAGAATACTTTCTTATTAAGAATTGTGTAGTTGCTGGCTGCTTTTAACTTTTGTACAGAGGTCGTTCTAGGTTCCTGCTTCTCTAGCATTGTCCTAAATGTTTGATTTTTTTGCATGATTAAATACCAAATATAACAAGTCCCAGCTGTCCATGCGCCTGCCTCACAGTTTGCTTCTGACTGACCCTTTCCTACCATGTCACAGCTCGTTGTGCCCCCCTGTGTGAGCCGAGTCCCAAAGCAAGCATGGCATGGCTGATGTCTCCCCATGTAGCCACTCGGTCCTTTGAAAGCCAAATTCAAAATTCATGTGAAATGTAAGGTCCCCTACATTTCGCCCTTTCCTAGCTTTAATCCTGCTGCTCACATGCTCATCTGTCTCTAATTCACGTGTGTATGCAGTTGAGCTCTTCTGCCTCTGCGGCATTGTTAAGATTTATGCCTATATGAAAGTTTCACTTACTACCCAATAAAAAAATTTCACCTTAATTTATTACAGATGGACAGGCAACTACTTCTCCCAGGAAGTAGAGAGTAGGACTTGTCTAGTCCTCCGTAATGACCTCTTATTCAGATGTGACACTTATAAAAGCTATCCTTTGGTGTTGGAGCATTTGCCAAGTTCTGCTGATAAGAGCTGTTTGTCAGTGATCTGAGAGGAGAACAAGAGAGGACTCCATTGCCTTAGCCAGAGAGTGAAGCACCTACAGATGTGTCCTGGGTTAGCCAATTGTCCTTTTCTCTTTCAGATGTGGGCATGTGCCCTGGGCCACATGGATGCCGCCATTGTGCTGTATAAGTGGGACCGCCGAGCCATCTCTATTCCTGATTCTCTTGGGAGACTGCCACTGGCTATTGCTCGTTCTCGAGGTCACGTGAAGTTGGCAGAGTGTCTGGAACAGCTACAGCGAGATGAGCAAGTTCAGCTTGGGCAAAATCCCAGAATTCACTGCCCTTCGAGTGGGGAGTCCAACACCGAGAGCTGGGTTGCCCAGTGGCAAAGTGAAATCATTACTTCTCAAGAGCCTCAGAAGGGTGTCACTGTTATGTCCAGTTCAAATACAGGTAAAAACAAAAAAAAACCTGACTGTAGTGTATGTCTACCACTGCCCCTGGGAGGTGTGATTCCCTGTGCAGGTAAACAGACTCGCGCTAACTCAAGCACAGCTAGTATGTTAAAAGTAGCAATGTGGATGTTGTGGAATGGGCAGCGGCTTAGGCTAGCCACCCAAGTCCAAACCTGCCCAATCCCCTGGTTCTGAGCTCAAGTGGGTAGCGCAAGCTGCTGTCCATGCCGCAGTGTCCACACTGCTATCTCTAGCATGCAACTAAAGCCGAGCTAGTGTGAGTCTGTCTGCCCATGCTGAGAATCACAACTCCCAGCTGCAGTGTAGACATACTCATAGTGGCCTGGAGCAGGCAGTTTACTTGGGGGAGGTGGAGGGGATGTTAAGTGAAGCTGTTCTATCTCTGCCCTGTTTCCTTGCTCCCAGCTCCCTGTCTCTCTCTCTCTCGCATTCCCTGTATTTGCAGGAGCATTGGCAAGTATGTCAGTGTGTGTCAAAAGGTACAGAATCCTAGCTACTTGGAAAGGAAGTGTGAACCACTCATAGGGGTGGTTCAGCTTAGCATCCTCCCAGGATGACAGTCACTCCTCCTGCATAAATTAGACCATGGTGTCCCAGGCATGGTCTGAACTGTTACCTGCACTCCTGGGAGGAGGGAGGTGTTATAGATGACAGGAGCACTTTCAGCAGTTATCACGTCAATTGTTCAGTCCTGACTGATGGTTTCTTTGCTTCCAGAGTTAAGACGACCAAGGTCTGAGCCCTCCAACTACTACAGCAGTGAGAGTCAGAAAGATTACCCAGCACCCAAAAAACATAAACTGAACCCTGAGTATTTCCAGGCACGCCAAGAGAAGCTGCTTTCCACAGCACTGAGCCTGGAACAGCCAAGTGTCAGGAAGCAGAGTTCCAGCTCCAAGCAATCCATCTCTGAGACAATCAGCCCCAGTGAAGGGATAAGGGACTATGGCAGGGAGCTCTCCCAGCACATCCCAGAAGTTGCTGGGTACCGGGGCTCTGGTGGCCAGGCAGGAATCAAGTGGAACCCAAAAGACATTTATATTGGTGTGTCTGCAGTGCAGGTGACGGGAAGCCAAAAGGGGCTTGCGTTGGGGAAGGACACCGTAGCCCACCGGCTGCGTCAACGAGAGCAGATGAATGTGCTGATGATGGCTAACAGGGAGATCGTGGATGGGGAGCTGCTTTCCTACAGGGACAGTGTGGAGAATGAGGACTGCTTACAGCACATGGATGACTTGCAGGTAAACATATATAACATGGCAGCAAGGCCAGATGAGGCAAATACATCCCTCTGTGTCAGCCTCTGAGACTGTACCTGACTGACCTGTGTGCTGTGGTGGGAGATGTTCTTGCAACTGTAGAGCCCCCGAAGCATGCTTTGCAGAAGTTCATGGTTCCTGCAAACTGTGCACATTCCCCTCTGACAGTAAGTGATGGCCTTTCAGTCCTGCTGTGAGAGTGACGGTTAGCATGAATAGTTGTGCATTGCATTGCACTGTATTAGTTGGACAGTCTGCTCCTTTGAAAAGTTCTGCCAGCTATAATGGAATTTTCCATCTTGAAATGAATGGAACCAAAGCAGAGGAATGTGCTAAGGGCCCCTGCTCTGGGTAGCCAGTGCTGTGCTATCTTCTATACAGAAGGGCAGCAGAGAGGTGGGGATGGTTCTTGCCTTTTTACCCATTTGAAAGGTTTCGTGTCCACCTCAAGCTAGGCTGTGTGAAGCTTGAGAGCTGACTGTGCTCTGAACTCAGCACCTCCCATCAGTCACTCCCAGGAAGTGCTGTTTCAATGTAGTGGGCAGTAAGTTCATGGTCCAAAGGATAAGGAAAAGGCAGTTTGTTGGCATCGCCACTAATGTAGATGGCAGGTACTTTCCGAGGCCTCGCCACCACTCACTCCATCCTTCTCCTTCCATTGCTTGCTCTCCTGCACTCTCGCCCATTTTCACTGGGCTGGGCAAGGGATTGGGTTGAAGGAGGGGGTGAGGGCTTGAGGGTGGGGCCAGAAATGAGGGGTTTGGAATGTGGTCGGGGCTCCGGGTTGGAGCAGGGGGATAGGGTATGGGAGGGGGTATGGGCTCTGGGCTGAGGCCAGAAATTAGGGATTCAGGGGGCAGGGGGCGGGGCTCTGAGCTGGGGAAGGGGATTGGGGTTCTGGGTCGGGGCGCAGGGTGCGAGCTCAGGGAGGGAGTTTGGGTGCGGGAGGAGATTCCAACCTGGGGCAAGGGGTTGGGGTGCAGGAGAAGTTTAGGAGTGCAGACTGTGGGTGGTGCTCCCGGAAGCAGCCAGATTTCCCTCCGGCAGCCAGGTGGCTCTGTGCACGGCCCCTATCCGCAGGCACCACCCCTGCAGCTCTTATTGGCCGCAGTTCCTGGCCAATGGGACCTGCGGAGCTGGCGCTCGGAGTGGAGACAGCACACGGAGCCCTCATGGCCATACCTCCATCTAGGAGCCGGAGGAAATGCCGGCCACTTCTGGGAGCCGTGCGGAGCTAGGGCAGCCAGTGAACATGCCTTAGCCCTCCTGCACTGCCGACTGGACTTTTAGCGGCCCGGTCAGCAGTGCTGATCAGAGTCTCCCAGATCCCTTTTCGATTGAGCATTCCGGTCCAAAACCGGATGCCTGGCAACCCTAGGAGGTGGAAGAAGCATTCTAGCCTTGTACGAGTGGAGGAGACACAAGAGATGCCAGTGCTGCAGCTGAGCTCCTGCAGAGATTCCAGGTGGTCACATCTCCTTCCTAAGTGGGTTACTTTGCATTTGTCGTTATTGAAATAGGATGAAATTCAATAAGGACAAATGTAAAATACTCCATTTAGGAAAGAACAATCAGTTGCACATATACAAAATGGGAAATGACTGCCTAGGAAGGAGTACTGCGGAAAGGGATCTGGGGATCATAGTGCATCACAAGCTAAATATGAGTGAACAGTGTAACACTGTTGCAAAAAAAGCAAACTTCTTTCTGGGATGTATTAGCAGGAGTGTTGTAAGCAAGACATGAGAAGTAAGTCTTCCGCTCTACTCCGCGCTAATTAGGCCTCAACTGGAGTATTGTGTCCAGTTCTGGGCGCCACATTTCAGGAAAGATGTGGACAGATTTGAAGAAAGTCCAGAGAAGAGCAACAAAAATTATTAAAGGTCTAGAAAACATGACCTAAGAGGGAAGATTGGAAAAAATTGGGTTTGTTTAGTGTGGAAAAGAGAAGACTGAGGGGACATGAGAACAGTTTTCAAGTACATAAAAGGTTGTTACAAGGAGGAGAGAGAAAAATCATTCTTATTAACCTCTGAGGATAGGACAAGAAGCAATGGGCTTAACTTGCAGCAAGGGAGGTTTCGGTTGGACATTAGGAAAAACTTCCTAACTGTCAGGGTGGTGAAGCACTGGAACAAATTGCCTAGGGAGGTTGTGGAATCTCTGTCATTGGAAACTTTTAAGAGCAGACTAGACAAACTCCCTTCAGGGATGGTCTAGATCAGTGGCCTCAAACATGTGGCCGCCTGTGGGGTTCTTCCCCGCTGGCCCCCCCCCCCCCCCGGTCCTCTCCCCAGCGCACCAAGTACTCCCACCCTGGGCCGGATCCAGCCCCTCAGGGCTTTGGTTCCAGCCTGCGGATTTGCCAACCCCATGGTGTTGAGGGCCACGCGCTGCTCCGGGAAGCCGCGAACACCGCGTCCCTGCGGCCCCGGGGAGGGGGGCGCAGAGAGCTCCATGAGCTGCTGTTACCTGTGGTTACATCCCCTGAAGCTCCCATTGGCCGGGAACAGGGAACCACGGCCAATGGGAGCTTCGGGGGAGGTACCCCTAGGCGAGAGCAGCGCAGGGAGCTCTCTGCACCCCCTCCCCCTGGGGCCGCAGGGACCAGTGCCCGCCTCTTCCCGGAGTGGAGCAGCACAGGGCCAGGGCCGGCAGGGAGCCTACCCTGGCCCCGATGTGCGCCCCTGCCATCCCGGAGCCGCTCCAGGTAACCAGCGCTGGGCCAGAACCTGCACCCCTCCGGCCTGCCACACCCCGCATTCCCTCCTGCACTCCAACCCCCTGCTCTGAGCCCGCTGCCACACCCTGCACCCCTCCTGCAACCCAACCCCCTGCCATGAGCCCCCTGCCGCACCCCACACCCGTCCTGCACTCCAACGCCCTGCCCTAAGCCCCCTGCTGCACCCCACGGGCAGGGGTGGGGGTGGAGTGGAGTGGTGGGGTGGGGACAGTGGGAGGTGGGTGATGGGGCCCTCGGGCCAACGTACGAGTCCTCCTCTCGCCCTCCTGGTGATTCGAGTTTGAGATCCCTGGTCAAGGTAATACTTAGTCCTGCCATGAGTGCAGGGGACCTCTCGAAGTCCCGCCCAGTCCTATGATTCTGTGATCTACAGACGCAAGCTAGTCTGATGCTGTTCTGCTCAGGCAGCTTGTATTTTGAGCGCTGGAACTACAGACTAATGTCCTTGTTCATGTAACGGGTGTAACAGCCTGGCTGCTGAACACCTTTGAGTTTACATGTGCATGATACCAACCCTGCAACACCACTGAAGAAGCATTGCGGCAGTGAGCAGCTACAATGACTATGTGAAGCTGAAGGTGGTGCCCATGGGCCGAAGAGCAAATCACTGCAGTGTGAAGGAAAGGGCATTCTAGATTTGAGGAGGAAAGGGAGAGACTATATGGATAGTGTTTTGGGAAGAGAAATATACAAGATATGGTGTAGGGGACAAAATAATACCCAGCAAAAAAAAGAAGGTGGGGAGAGGAGAGAAATGAGTAGCTTAATTTTTAGGGGAGGAAGATTCTATATGCTTTCTGATCTAACGAGGGGTGGTAAGTGAAGTGGCAGCTACGAGAGCGGAGCCTCAGAAATATACCCACCCACTACATCTGGAGATTCTTCCACACAGCCACAGTCATAAAGGGAAACAAAACCCTTGCAAAGCAGGGATGGATCTGCTTGGTGTTTGCAAAAGATGCATTCATGTTTCTGGAACTGCCTTGGGTTCTAAATTATTTGAGCCTCCCAGATCTAACAACTGTACAGGCCCTAGTCATAGGAACAGAGATGTCATGCTGAGTGTTGCCAACAGCAAATATTTAATATTGGGAGCGATGTCCCAAACCTGCATCATGGGCTGTTTTCTTCACTACAGGAGAGGATCACCTGATGCTTGGAAGCATTCCAGTACACTAGTGTTAGATACTGTATAGAAACCAGAGGGAAAGGAGTCAAGTCTAGCAAAAGGAAGAGTGAAATACAAAACATGAATATTTATTTCTAAATAAAAAAATACCTAAGGGAGCAATAAGGGATGAAATATAGCGGGAGACCCCCACCAGTGTGGGAAGTTAATTGGAATGGGGTTGGAGGTAAAGTGGCACAAACTGCATGAACTCTGAACTTGTGTCCTCTTCCGCTGTCTTTTTCACGGGAACACAGGTATGTTCTGGGTACTGGATCAGCCTTAGAAAGTACGCAGCAGTGATGTTAAATGAAGTTGTAATACTTTCGTTCTCCTGTCTCTCCTCCATCGGTCAGAAACAAGGCCTCAGTCTATGGAGATCTCTAGAATTGTAAAGGAGAATCCATGCTTGTTAAATTTCTGTTCCTCTTTGTTGCTGACAGCATAACCAGTGCAAACCACTCAAAGCCTTTCTCTCTTTCCTAATGATCATAAGTTATTCATAGTCCCCTCCCAGCCATCCAACACTGGCCTTTGGGTCTGGAAAAACTGTCACTCAGTCATAAGGCTATGTTTACGCTACCATTTATAGCGGTATAACTTGTGTCACTCAGGGGCATGAATAAGCCACCCCCCAAGCGACATAAGTTATGCTGATCTAAGCGCCGGTGTGGACAGCGCTCTATTGGTGGGAGAGCTTCTCCCGCCAACATAGCTACTGCCACTCATTGGGGGGTGGTTGGGGGGTGGATTAATTATTGTGTCAACGGGAGAGCTCTTTCCCGTCAGCATAGAGCAGCTACGCTGGAGATCTTACAGCGGCGCCTGCTGGCAGCTTGCTAGTGTAGACGTAGCCTTAGATTGAAGCCAGTGGCATTTTTGCCTGAATGAGCTATTCAGGATCAGGTCCAGTGAGTAACCTTCGCTTCCCACACACTTGGGCAGCCCTTGCCCTCATCCTGGGGTAAAGCTGTGAATTGTTTCACCACAAAGGTGTTGGCAGGAAGTTGGCAAACATTGCTCTTGTCTGCCCCTTCCCAGGTGAACATGATGACACTTGCAGAGCACATCATTGAAGCAACGCCTGACAGGATCAAGCGGGAGAATTTTGTGCCAATGGAGTCACCGCTGGTGGAGAGGACAGACACTGCTGCCATTAGCACCACGATGAGCTGGCTGGCCAGTTACCTTGCTGATGTCGATCATATACCAAGTGCTGCACAGATAAGGTCAGCAACACTAACTAACCACAAGACAGGTTTGGGCATGTCCCCGTTTCACTGCAGATTTGCTGCTCCAATATTTTGTGTGTGTGTGTGTGTTTGACCTTTTGGTTTTGCTTTTTAATTGGGTTTAATGCAGGTAATTCTAGGACAGGTACACTTGGTCTCGCACATGCAAACATCAAGCAATATAAGCAACTGTCTTCACGCTTTCCTTTGTTAGGTACAACTGTAAATTGACGGAAAAGTGCAAACCCCTGCAATAAAACAGACGCTTTCAGACCAACGGATTCTTGTTTGAGACCACAAGGAAAGTCCAGCTGGTTAAACAACAGAGTCTGTTTGGCTCTACATCTGTAATTATTGGGGTTATTCTGTACCCCGACTGCTTGGGTGCCCATAGCGTGCCTGGCATACCATGTCTCAGAGGCAACCGCTGTAGGCGCTTCAGCAGAAGGGGCCAGATATGGTGGGTCCCTGTAACCACTCAGGCACATGGGTAAGGGAATGTTTTTATTGGGGCTGCAGGAAAGGGGAAAGGTTGCAAATACACTAGGTACAGAGCTTTAAACAGCTGTACAGTAGAACCTCAGAGTTACAAACTGACCAGTCAACCCCACCCCTCATTTGGAACCAGAAGTACATAATCAGCCAGCAGCAGAGACCAAAAAAAAAGCAAATACAGCACAGTGCTGTGTTAAATGTCAACTACTACAAAGATACAGGGAAAGCAGCATTTTTGTTCTGCATAGTAAAGTTTCAAAGCTATGTTAAGTCAATGTTCAGTTATAAACTTTTGAAAGAACAACCATAATGTTTTGCCCCTTTTTATGGTACTGACTATGGGAAGGCTCTTGGATGACATCCGAGAGGATGTTAGGAAGAGTTCCTTTTAATTTCATGTTATACTGCAAAGCTCACCTCCCCTCATTGAGGCTGGCAGGAAAGGGGAAAGAACCCATTTTCCCAAAGTATGGATCAGAAGATAAACCCCAGCACTGGTCACAAAGGCAGAAGCCAAGTGCCAAAGCAAAAGTAGGATGGAGGGTTTTAGTGTCTATCTGTAATCCATGGCAAGTGCCTAGTGACAGGTTTTTTTAAAATGCTGATGGGTTCACCCACAGAATCCTCCAGATCTGACCCAGCCACGATTGTCAGGTTATGATGATTAGCAATATTAATCCCACACACTCACTGATTTTGCAGATAACTTCTGCAGACTGTCTGTTCTAAATAGTAACTTCCATCATAATTTCACATGCTGAAGATGAACTCAACTGCTGCAGATGTCATGAGAATTTCTGTGTCTTGGTTGAGGCTACGGGAAGACTTCCGTTGGGAAAGCAAGGCGACATTAATCCCTTACCCCTTGCCCTCTGCATCAGAAAGGGAGAAGTGAGCAGCGTAACATCCCATAAGAGTTGCATGCCTGTCTCATTTTACCCAATTTGTTACGTCCTATGACATTCCCCTTTGGGAGCTGCTGGGATTCTTGCCTTTTATTATAAATGGTGTGTGCAGTAACGTGAGGTTCTGAAGTTGGATCGCAGTGCAGAGTGTAGCTAGGCCATGAAGCCTGGGGCCTCCAGCAGCACAGAGAAATGGAAGACAGGGCAGCCCTAATGAAACTCATTTCACAGCACTGGAGTCGGAAACTCAGGATTATTCAAAAAGATTAAAATGGATTTTAGTCTGTTGTTAAATCCTAATCTGAATGTAACAGTCCTTATCTGAACAGCAAAGAAATTAACTTCCACTTATTTTAGAGCTGCCCAATCCCCAGGAGAGACCACAGGGCTATTTAAAGTGATAGAAGCTCAGCCACCTCTGCGAGCTTCTGCCTCTGAATTCATCTGCCTCTGCATTTGTATCTCTGACTGATCCACAAATATTTGAGATTAAAACTAGAAATCAAGTTACTGGAACAAATTGGGTTCTTTAATTCTTCCCAGAGGCGCACTCTGTGTTTGGGCACGGTTATATCTGCATGGCAGAGCTGTGACTAGACATTTTATCCTCCATGGCATGCGAGCATATTTGTACCCCCTGCCAGGGTTATTATGGCATGTCTCTGCCCCATTTTTCTGCCCCCCACAGCTTTGCGCCCTGGGCAATTGCCCCACTTGCCCTGCTCTGGTTATGGCCCAGTTGCTTGGAAAGGGCTGAAGCAATTGTGCTGTTCACATGGTGAGTTCATGGCAAACAAATATCAGAATTCAAGATAGACCTGAGACATTGAATTCCCAGAATACTATGCATTAGATGATGGGTGGAGAAAACCTTTCCAGCCTTGGTACCAAATCTAAACTTAGGAGAAAAAGTAAATTGACCCAGGCTAGACGCCAGGAAAGATCAACTCCTTCTTAAGTGTTTCAATAGAGACAAATTTGTTGCTTGTTTTGAAAAATCCTTTCACACAAACCTTTTTATAATGACAAAATAATGATTAGAAAGAATAGAGAAATGACACTGTAATATATGTGGAGCATTCAGTTCACTGTGAGCTAAATCCATGCTTGGGAGAAATCAGGGGAGTTACACCAGAGATTAATTTGGCTCTGTGCCTTTTAAAGATGGAGGTGAAACCATCATACACATGAGTCATGTAAAAGGTGAGGGGGCAAAAATATCTCAGATCATGGAACAGAATCCCAAAGCCAGTGTTCAGCCTGCAAATTCCATTGCAGCCAGGTGCATATTCAGCATGTCACAGGGCATGGACCTCCTGGGGCTTTGGGTTGTGCAGTGTCATTTGGAAAGGTAACTTTGCCCTTGCACATAAAAATGTAATAAGCTACTAGTCGTGCCAGTCCGGCTTCTCTGTGACTAAATGTTCCTTTTGTGCCTCTTGTTTCAGAAGTCTATACAGTGAACCCCTGACCCCTTCTTCAAACACCAGCTTGAGCCCCGTAGGCTCACCAATCAGTGAAATAGCTTTTGAGAAACCCAGCCTTCCTTCCGCAGCAGACTGGTCAGAATTTCTGAGTGCATCCACCAGCGAAAGGGTAGAGAATGAGTTTGCACAGTTAACTCTGTCTGATCATGAGCAAAGAGAACTCTATGAAGCTGCCAAACTCGTCCAGACAGTGTTCAGGAAATACAAGGTAAGTAGCAGGAGCATCCCACCTCTTTGCCTTGGGCGTGTGGAAGTAGAATCCATTAGAAAATAAAATGTAGACTATATATTTCTTAGACAAAATAATTTTCCCAATTTGAAATTTGTCTAACAAGCTAGCAAAGGGAGACAAGTCCATATTTTAGCATGTGGCAATGCTTCCTCTGCAACAGTATGGCAATCCACAAAGCATGGCAGGAAAGTACACATCAAAGTCTTTGTTCAGCTGCCTGTTTTCATTCTCTCCTGCAAACTGTCAAACTCATTGTTTGTAGATTCGGGGGGTGTTCCATCATCTTCATAAATTACTAATAGAAATCCCTTCTTTAGAGACCGCTGGCTAGAACTGAAAAGGAGGGTGCTACAATGGTAAATGGAAACCGGGAGTCATACTCAGGCTGCAGAGAGCCATTACCTCTCATCCTCTCTCCTGTTTGTTCAGTGCGATTTATGCTGACTTATAACTACTTCCCTTTTTGTTACAGGGCCGTCCTCTCCGAGAACAGCAGGAAGTGGCCGCTGCTGTCATTCAGCGTTGTTACAGAAAATACAAACAGGTAAGCGAAGAATTGAGTTTCTGTGAAATAATGTGCACCTGTGAATACTGGCAGCAGAGTCTACATATATTGGGAACTGGCCCAAAGAGAGAACCTCCAAAGTGTGCTTTTCAATATGCAGTGATAAATATGCAGAATGTGTTATGATTAAGCTCGAAAGGGGAGAAAAATCACATCGTAAATCTAATTTCACAAGCTGTTTCCTTGAGAAGATTTTAATTTCTGTATTTTCCCTGGTTTGTTATATACAGTGTTATCAAATAGTCCTGCAACTTATCTCTCAACACACTAGTGATGACGTGGTCTGAAACTAGAGCAACTGTGTGTGTATAGCTGCACATTTGGAGTGAGGAACAAGCTGTATTTCATATTTACCTGTATATTAATATATTATTATTTATCAAAGTGATTACATTGTACTTCTTACTAGCTGCTTTCCAAATTTCATTGTGAAATTTAAGATGGTTTTGTGCTAAAGATGAGTTGGACTGCAGAGCGGGAGATGGAAAACACATGTCAAATTTTAAAATATGAAAAATCCAGTTTTTCACTTGATATAATTTGTCCCGGGACTGAAACCTTTCAGCACACTTTCGTTTGGAGCCAAGTTTCAGGCTGAGTTCTCAGACCCAGAAATGAGATTTTTTTTTTTTTTTTTTTTTTAAATGGGAACAATGGGGAGTCCATTAGCACCAGTTCAAACACACTTCTCCCCCCAACTCAGACAGACCAACATCTAGGATGACAATATTGAAGAGAGACCCTTACATAACATTCAGTTAGAAACATTTATTTGGGAAAATCTAACTAGTGTTAGATCATCATCAGAATGACGTTCTAGAATGATGCTTCGTATAATCATAGTGTGAATTCCCTTTCAAATCTTGCTCCACAAGGTTTGTCTTTGACCCTGGAGCCATTTCTTTTGGGAGAAGATGGTCTGGTCAGGTGTTTGGTTTTTGTTTCTCAGTTCTTTATTTGGCAGATCTAACATTAACCTTGTATTTTCTGTTTTTCCCCTAAGCTTACTTGGATAGCCTTGAAGGTAATGAATCAACAAACACTGCCTTGGAAACTGTTTCCTTTGGGTTACAAACTTTCACATTCAATACAAACCAGGAAAACCTGGTATTCGGTGAAATGATTTGATAATGCCCAGCAGTGAATGTATGTGTCAGCTAGACTGGTCTGTGACAAACACAAATCCCCACTGTAGGACAGAGACGGCGCTGTGTTACCAGAAACGCATTACATGTTAATATAGAACCACAATTAGTATTTCTAAATACACTTATTGAGCAGTGAAGGGCTGAGATGAGGGAACTGTATCAGTGCTAACTATTAATGAAGAAACATTTTGCTCTGCAGCTGTTCTTAGCATTATCTTTATGAGCAACAAGAATCTTTACTGTCCGCAGTGCTCTGGGTCGTTAAATTGCTCCCAGTGCTGCTGAGGTCTATTAGGTTCCATTATTTGACTCCATGGTCATGGACAATATGAGGGAATATTGATCTGAACATCCACACAAACAATGACATCGATGCTCTGTCTGTATCCATGAGTATTTTTAATTTTCAGCTTTAAAAACCTATGCACTGAATTCCCAATTACAGTGCAACTTGTGTGTTACTGCTAATACAGTCAGTGTCATGTTAGAATTGTCCTGTGACAATATGCTGTGAGCGTAACAGCCTGTCTCCTACCTGTGCAGCACCCTGACCATGGCAGTAGTCAGTATCAGTTCAGCGTTTTCCAATGCTGTCAGGGTACCTAAGACACAAGAGTGCATGTTGTTCTTTCAGGGGAGATTTAATGTAATATGAAGATGGGTGTGTCCTCCTAGAACTGTTCTTCCACCCCCAGCTTCCTTCTTCACCAGAGACTTCAGATTGGGCCAAAGCACTATTTTGTCAAGGAAGGTGAACGTGTCTGTCATCATGCACCTAGATTGGCTGGAGATACTCACTTGACTAAAGCTAACTACTGTTTCCCTTGGTCTCCCAGCTCCCACCAGCCTGAGGGGAGGGTGCGGGTGTGGGGGAAGTTTTGAGAATTTGGGCTGGACAGAAAATTTTAATGCATAGGCAACAAGACAGCTGAGTGGATCTCACAAGTTTGGATGCAGACCTGGGTGGTATCTTAGAGCTATAATTCTCTCATCTCACATAACTTATTACTATATTATATCACTGTATTATTTACATCAATGACTGCAGGCTTAAATAGACATAGCTTGAGTGTCACTGTTCCACTTTTAGCCCTCTGTTCAGGGTGTTGTAACTCAGCCACAGAAGTCCTCTCTGGGCTCAGAATTGGAAAAGAAAAGATCAGCCCGAGAGTGAATTTTTTAAAAATAGCTAATTTAAAACCAAACTTTGGTTCATCTAATTATTGTAAGAGTTTATTTAAAAAAAAAAATCAGAAAATAAAAAATGACAACAAAATGTACCAGCAACCCACAACTGCTTCAGTGCCAAAGAGTGAAATTTGGTAAATGTTGGTGTTACTCCATGATATGATGGGTTGGTTGGTTTGTTTTTAAGAAGAGAGAACTCTCTGAAGTATGATGTAAAACTGTCAGATATAGAGATGGCTGCTGCCCATGTGTCACATCTCTCCTGTAATTAGATGAGCAGTGAGTCAAAGGCTGGCAAACTGTCTGGGGATATATAACACTTTATGACATATTCTTCAAAAGAAGACCAACTCACAGTAAAAGTCTGCTCTACACATCAGTTCAGAGTGCTAAATGTGGCCTTCACATATCAGTCCAGGTCTGCATTTACCACTTAGAAAGTAAATTGTGTGCAATTTTAAATATTCCTGAATGCAGATGACTTCCATGTACCAGGGAGGGCTATCTTACATTGGTTATTTTGAAGGGAGAAAATGTAAAAGAGATTCTTGCCTTTAGAGAGTTGCTTCCTCTCCTTGTTACTGACTGCTCTGCTGAAGGCTAGGTAATATATGTCTTTTATTATGCAAGGTAAACCTTATTATAGAAATCTACTCAACAGAATGCAATAGCTGAGAGCAGTGTACAACTCCCATTTTCAATTAATAGACCCAGGCCATTGATGCTGGGCTGTGTTCAATGCAGGGAGCTAAACCATGAGGTTCTGAATGAGGAGCAGTCTGCCCATGTTTAGCAATCTTTCACACAGGAACAAGCCAGAAATAGAACGCTATTGTTCAAGCATGTCTCAGAAGGCAGAAGGACCCTAAGGGAAAGCACCTCTTCATTGGTTAAGTTTTACAGATGGAAGATTAGAGGCATAAAAGATTGCTGGTCTGGAAATAACCCAGTACTGGAGGGGGATTTTTAGTGTATGTGAGCACTAGTGCAAATTTAGTGCATGGTGGTTATAACTTTATAAAACACAGAAATAACACTCTCATGTATAATGATTAAAGGGGTACTCTCAAATAGTTTAGGCCCAACGTTAGGCTTGGTTTAATACAAATGATTCTGAGAAAATCTTAGTAGTATCAAAAATTATTTCAGTCAAAATATTGTTTTTATTCGGATGTAAACTATATGAGCAACCCAAATATTGTCTTCATTGCCTAACCAGCATGAACTGCAAATGGCATGAATATTGAAAAGCAAAATAGTTTTTAAATGATCTGTTTAAAAGTGACATTTTTATAACTGAGAAGTATTAGAGACAAAATGTTTTTTTCAACATACTTACTTTGTACATTTATCAGCACTTTGTGTTTAGTAGGTTACGTTGTTTTTTCATTATAGTCTGCTAGCTAGACATAGTCCCCTCTTGTTTGTGCAAATTTTGACACAGCAACAGCTGTGTGTATAGAAGAACCAGAGACCTTTATCTCATAGCATTGTCATCTTGTAATGGTGAATGTTGTTGCTGTACCTGTTAAGAGTAAATACCAGTTCTTCTGCAGTTGGATTACTTTTGTACTAGAATGTATGTGCACTAGAAATATAAGTACCTACTACTGTAGACTAGACACAAGATCAGAACAGGTGTTCATGACTCAAAAGTTAAAACATTTGTGCCATGTCTATATTAGTACTTACACCATTGTTACCAATTAGAAATATAAATAAATAAATTCCCCCAGCACAACTGCACCATTGCTGGCAGAGGCTGTACTATAGGTACTAATTTTTCTAGTGTAGACTAGACCCTACAACTGCACCAGTTTGTCACGGGGCCATATTTCAGACAGTTTCTGCTCACTGAGGAGATACTAAGTTTGGCCTCTACTTATAGCAATAAGAAGAGAGAGTATCCTCCCCCATCACATTCCAGTGGGGCGAGAGTCTTGGAAGCCTGCTTTCTGCTGGAATGCCTTAGCCTCTCTTTGTCTCCTTTGCAGTATGCACTTTATAAAAAGATGACACAAGCTGCCATCCTTATCCAGAGCAAATTCAGAAGCTATTATGAACAGAAAAAATTCCAGCAGAGCCGACGAGCCGCAGTGCTGATCCAGCAGTACTATCGCAGCTACAAAGAATGTGGGAAGAGGAGACAAAAAAGTCGAGCAGCTGCCATTGTACAACAGAAACTTAGGTGGGTCTGTGGTAAAGAGCTGAAAATTTACTCTTGTAGGAAAGAGAGGAGGAGAGCTAAGTTAGCATGTAGAGGAAAGGAGGCTCTCAGGCTTGGTCCACACTGGGGTGGGGGATCGATCTAGGAAACGCAACTTCAGTTACGAGAATAGCGTAGCTGAAGTCGACGTTGCCTAGATCGAACTAAGTTTTCTTACTGCGGCTCCACGCAGCGCAGATAAGCTCCCCCGTCGACAGCGCTTCTTCCTCTCGGCGAGCAGGAGTTCCTCAGTCGACAGGGGAGCGCTTCTGGGATCGATTTATCACGTCCACATGAGATGCGATAAATCGATTCCAGAAGATCGATCTCTACCTGCTGAATCAGGCGGGTAGTGTGGACCTAGCCTCAGTCAAACTGAGCTGTCCTGCAAGAGCTGAAGTGCAGGAACAACCCAGATATTCTTCTAATAGTTATTCCTGTTGATGCAGTTTGTGAATCATGGACACTGGCATTACAAGTGAAAAGACCAAAGCAAAAAATAAATAAAACTGAATGATGATGCTTTTGAAATGAGAGCAGCATCCTGATTTCTGAATGGAGATCCCCACAGCAGGATTAGCTAACGGGAACATAGTAGCATGTGTGCTAGTTCTGCTGGCTTTGGGGTTCCTCCATAAGTCTATGTTAGAAAGAACAGTTCACTTGGTTTATTCTCTCATCTTGGATTGCGAATGGCCTCATACAGAAAGCAAATTAATAAGCATCTTAGGGACTCCGACAGCATCACCAGCAATGCATAAAAATCAGTTTCAAAATTAAGGAGCTGATATACACATCAAAGGAGCATTTAAGGGACAGTAAATGCAGGTCATAAGAATTTTACTGTCCAACAAATGAGATGAGGCAGAGGAAAATGTAATAAAGGTAGCGTGTAAGGTTCTTAAGGGCTTATATTGTTTGTATGTTGGTATCTAACAGCCCTGGACTGTGCCACATTTTACAGGTAAGCCAGGTTAGAAATGCACAGTACACATAGAATGATTATTCTCCTATTTAGTACCCTTTCTCCTCAATATTGCCCATGCCCTGATGTTCCTTCCTTTGTGTTTAGAAGCAGTTTGCTCACCAAGAAGCAGGATCAAGCTGCTCGAAAGATCATGCGGTTTTTACGACGCTGCCGCCACAGGTATGACATCACTTTTATATGGATTTTTCCTTACCTTTCAGTCCTAGGGCATCCACAGAGCATTGCAATGGGTGCACTATAAGAACCTGAATAGAATAGATTAGAATCACTGCAAACCACTCTCATCATCAAGTAACAAAGCCCAGCTGCTTACAAAAAAACACTATGAAAAAATCTCCAGATTGGGACTGTCACTAAGACACATTCAGCTGCATTGCAGATATGGTAAAAGGCTGTGATAAATGGAAGCAGAACAAAGAAACTCTTAGTTATACTCCTTACTTTACTGAAGTTGGGCTTGAGGAGCCCTGGAGGAGAGTTCAGTGGAATAATAGATTCCCCCCCCCCACACACACACACACACACACACTACATAGACTATATCCTAACTGCTTCACAGACTTTTTTTCATTGCACCTTAGGGTACGTAAACACCACCCACCGGATCCATTGGGGATCGATTTATCGCGTCTCGTCTAGACGTGGTGATCCCCGAACACGCTCCCCATTGACTCCGGAACTCCACCAGAGCGAGAGGCGGAAGCGGAGTCGATGGGGGAGCCGCAGCCATAGATCCCATGCCATGAGGATGGGGGCGTAAATCGATCTAAGATGCGTAGACTTCAGCTACGCTATTCTCGTAGGTGAAGTTGCGTAACTTAGATCGATTTCCCCTCCCCCCTTCCCCCCAAGTGTAGACCAGCCCTTAGCCTCGTAGTGCAGCATGTCACAGCATCCACTATACCTTGGAAGCATCTCTACTTAAGACACAGGTCTACATTTAGTGGCGTCACAATGGATGAATCTGTTTATAATCTAGATAAATTGAGCCCCACAGCCCTCTAGGAGGGGAGAGACTCAACAGCAAACAAGTCAGTGCAAATGTCAGCCATGCCACATGTCTAAATAAACATTAAATTGGAGAATAAATACACAAGGCAAGAAGGGTCTCCTAACAGTATCAGGAACTCAGGACAACACTGATTCAATTGTTTGCCTGCAACATGTGGCAGCTGGAGCTCCCATAACAGTACTATACTGTGTTCAGGTGTCTTGCTTTCATTAGTTAATGAAAGGATCTTGTTGGTGATTAACTTGTCAGCCAGAACATTGTCTTGACTAGTAGAAATGAATTCAGATCTTTCTGCATATGCCTCCTCCATAATAACCACACACTTATCTCGTCCAGTAAGACAAGGTAAAATACTTGAAAGCTAGTCAGACCAAAATATGTTTAGTTTAAGCCAATGCTGGTTCAGCAAACTAAACTCTGAAATGGAGGGAAGCACATGGTGTTACTAGTATTTTGGTACAAGGTTTTAGAAATAGTCATCTTTGTATGAGGTCAGAGATACAGACTGGGATGAGGCTGGCATAGCCCGAGCAGTGGGCAGACAACTTGCCCTGCAGGTTCACATGGCAAGTAGCAGATGCAGCCCAAGAGAGGAGCTACTCTAGTTTCTAAACTAGCGCCAAGTGCTCTTGACGTTGACACAGCAATTTGTCAGAGTATGGCTGGCTTGTCCCTCACTACAACAGGGCAGGCAGAAGTGAACTCAAAGGTTCACCTGATCATTCTCCATACAGGTCTACCCCCATAGAACAGGTACAGAACTCAGAAACTGTAGATCCCCTCAGATCTCTTAGAAGGCAGGGCAGTCCACATTGAAGCTTTATGCCCCCTTTCCTATGGCCAATGGAGCAGAGCTGCCAGGGACTCTTGTATTTGGCTGACTTTGACACCCCCATAAACATACTTGAACATACAAAAAAGGTCCCCTAAAATTAGCCATAGTGCAGAATCTCCCACCAGTGAGCCAAATACTTGGACTACACCACCATTCCCAGGCTTTTCAATAGGCCAATCTCTTCCTTGACCTATCTGATGTGCAGCTTTTGCAGCTTCTCCTGTCCTTGACCCTTCTCCTTCTGTCAGCCTCTCCTCAGTTTCTCGTTTCCTTAAAGTAAGGCTCTGCGCGCTCATATGAACCTTAGGCCTATGAAGGAGTAGACCTTTCCTATGCCTTTGGCTCAATTCCTTGCAATACCTAGTCAGGTGGGGTCACTATAGCTGTGTAGAGACAGAGGGAATTAGGTCTTGTTGCTTTTTAAATAGGGGGGTGGAAAGCAAGGGGAGAAAGCACTGTGACCCAGAGAATAAATCTCTTCCTGCCTCAGGCACTTTGGCTGTAGCTCACTGCTCTGTACTCATGTACCATCTTGAGAGCAATTCCTTCTCTGAGTTCAGAGGGCTAATGCACTGCTTCGCAAGAGATCAGAGTTGTTTTGGAATGCATCCCTAATTCTTGGCTGGAATTAAACAAAAATAAATTATTGTCTCCATTTCCAAGGAAGAGCTGATCATAAATCCCAAATTACCATGCTTCCCCTTCTAAACTGAAAATGTGCCCACATCCTTTGTGTGCTATGTACGTGTTTCTACTGCAGAATGTGCATGTGCTTTACTTGGGCAATTGCAAAGGTTTAACACGGATATTTCCTTATTACTAATCTTATCATTTACAAAAGAGTTTTACCTTGAGGCATCCTGGCATTGGAGAAAATTACAAACAAAAGTTTCAAAATCTCATTACTCAATGAAGCAGCATAAGGATTCCGCATAAAAACTGTGGTCTGAAAAGGTCACACAAAGAATGGCACAGTGGGGATGTTGGGTATTTTTTGTGTTGAATTTGGGAATGTACCAGATTTATTAGTAAAATTATTAGAGTAAATTTGATTGTATTCCCTTAGAAATGTAAAAGTGAGCACACCAATAGCAGAAAGCTCCAGTGACAATTTCAGGGGGTGAGCCAGCGCGTTCTGAAGTCTAGACTTGACTTACTGCTCTGGATGTTCTGGGGGCTGGGGTGGCAAATGTGACTAGCAGCGCCTCTGGCTCTCTAAAATTACACGATGGAGCTACTTCTTTCGCCTCTGAAAATTCGCATCAGCACGCAAGATAGTGTGATGATTGATGCACTATGAATAGCTTAGAGAGAAAGAAAAGAGTGATAGAAAGGAACAGAGAGAAAGCTTAGCAGTATAAGGAAAGTGAGACTAGTTAGAAATAGACCTATCAGCTAATGGAGGGGAGGGGAAAAAAGCAGAAGAAAGAAAGCCAGTCCTTGGCACAGACCCATCAAACTAAGTGTAAAGCCAGTGAATTCTTCAGCTGCAGAAGTTTTAACGTGTAACTTGTGAGTGAACATTTGCTAATTCTACATTTTTAAAATTTGCTTTAACCTAGTTCTGTTGGCCACATCTAGATATTAGAACTGGATCCTGGAAATAATTCTTACTAAGAGATTATTCTGTTCCCTTTATGCAAGATTCAGTTGTGTGCTTTCCTTGGGCTTTTTCCTGGTAACCATCTGACTGATATTTTGTCTAAATCTGTTTAAGTAAGTTATGAAAAGCCCCTTTCTGTCCATATCCAAAACAGCTCTAAGGTACCTCTCGTGGTTTGTTAGATCTACTTATTGGCTCAGATCTTCAGTGGAGCAAAGCTGATTTATATCCACTGAGGATCTGACCCAGTGTGTTTAAGGACTGTGCTAGTTGGAGCTTCCTGTATTCATGAATTTTCACTTACTGCAGTATCAGAGACAACAGTTCAGATGCCATTGGGTCAGTTCATGAGAGAGACCTACAGTTGGTTTGGTTACCTTGGTAACGGATACATGAACATTGCATAGGATAGAAAGAGAGAAATGTGAATTTCAATTAAGTGTGCATTGTTGGATGAGGGCAGGATTTTTTGGAGCTGGAGCTCATATCTGCTAAGATATATGCATCTGAATATGGGCAGACATCATGTAGACAAAAATAGACCCCCATAAACAGATTCAGTACACTCATCTGTGACAGTAACTCTTAAGGTAGGAGATGTAGAGATTATTATAGATCTTGGAAAAATATCTATTTGTCCATCTGTTACGTATCCCCAGGAATGTGAAGAAAAACATGCTACCATATCATGGTATCAGCATGTCTTACCTTGAAAGTGTTTATTATAGAGCACGAGACAGAACAGGCCATTCAAGAGATGCACAGCTGAATAGTTCTGAATGTGGATAATGCTCAGGCCTGTTAGCCAGTGACTGACTCTTAAGTCTAAAAGTTGCAGTAATACCTTCTGCTTATTGACCTGCCCTCCAGCACAGTGTCCCTGTGTGAGACCAGAATTAAAGGTTTGCATATTTAATGACTCGCCAACTATCCTCAGCTAGTCAGTGGTTCATAAATAATATTGATTTAGAGCTACAGGGAAAGGTGGAACCAATGTACATTCTAACTGGGCCTGGTTTAACTGAATCGACACCCACTTGCAATCCACACAGTCAGCTTTCAGTAAACTGATAACATTCTATTTCCTTTCTTTTCCTTCGGTTTATATTTAAAATTTTATCTTCTTGAGGTATTTCTGTAGTATTGCTAGGCTGTGGTTATCATCTGGATTATAGTCCTGTTGTAGCCAGTGAAATTAGGAGTGAGATAGAAGACGGCCTATCATGCAAGGGAAGATAGGTTGGGGCTGGAAATGCCACCAGAACAACTATCTGTCTTCATTTTACTTCATATTGCACTTTACTATCCTAAAATGTTTTGAACTCTGATCTGCTGCTGCCTGGTGAAGAGAGGGAATCACACAGGCAGCATCTGGGAGTGGGCCCTTCTCTCTCCAGGCAAATAGAAATACTTTGTCTTCCCTCCATTGAAGTGAAACTATTGTAAGGTTTCTTTGATGCCATGTGTATGCTAATAGCTCTTTGGTATTGTTTTGCTATCTGAAGCCCTCTGGTGGACCATAGGCTGTACAAAAGGGTGAGTTAGCTGCCTGCTAGCCAGTTTCTCTCTCTATTCCATTTTAAATATTTTGCTTTCTGCTTGCTTGCATGGGGCTGCAGCCTAGATATGCCAGTAAGTTTCACATCCATTAATTATATGAAACAAAATACTGTATAAACTAACCCTATTGCAATTACTAACACTGCTGCTTTTCACAACAGGACAGAACTCTGCAGTAGATGTTACAAATGCATGAATAAGTGGGGGGGAAAAGGACTTTTATATCCATCACTGGGCATGCTTAGAAAGTGCTATTGGTGGGAACTTAACAGCCATTTTGGATACTGTAAACAGATTTTTTTTAAACTGGAATGGGTCTGCACTGGCACATGCTAAATGGGTAATGACTTCCTTCATAATTAAAATGTTGCAGCATTAATATTAGATTTTAGCATAAAATAAAATAATTTCCTTGTCATGTGCTCAGCAGGAGAGACTAAAGCCAAGCACCAGGCACTCCATCCTCCCATTAGAGTTGGGAACAGAATCCAAGAATCCTGCCTTCTAAGGCCTGGTGTGTGTGTTGCATTGGTGTAAAATGTCACAGATCAGAATAGCATCATTTTATATTCACTTTACACTGGTGTAAACGACTGCACCTGGTGCAGGGCAATAAGATTCAGACCTCCAGTCTGCTGTTCTCCACAGATTCCCTTCTCGAGCTTAGAACAGAACATGGGCATCCTGACTCCCAGTCTCCGCACAGTGTCACTGCTGCCTGATGGTTTTCTGAACAGCTACCAGGATGCTCCATTACAAGCTTGTCAGTTTCACTGTGCTACTTCTGAAGGCTCTTGCTGAGCAGTAGTGCGAGAGGCTAAGGAAAGGAGACTCTTCTCCTCTCTCCCAGCAACTAAACACTGCATCTGTGTTTCTGAAGATGCTCAATACTTTTCAGAGAAACAGCAAACTTAGGAGAAAAGAATCCAAAAGTTGGAGTTTGGGAAGAGACAGGGAAGTGGCTTTACCCTTTCTCCCAGTGGTGGGAAGTGAAGAGGGTTCTAGACTTATCACCTAGAAAAGGGTCCAGAGACAGCACCCTAATTGGAATCCTACTAGCTGGAAGCTGGGACACTCTGTTTCTCACCAATATGCTGTCCTGAATTAAATGGGGGACCTCCCCATTTTTCCTATTTAATGTCTGTTTAACTGAGTTAGTAGTCATGAGGCTGGTAGGTGTTGGGCCTGTGCAGGTGTTTGTAGCTATATATCGATGTGCTGCTTGCCACAAAGACCTGTGTTATGAGACTGCAGTGAAAATGAGCATAATTGCAAATTAACAATTCATTATTCAAAAACCTATGCTGCTTCCCCTCCAAACTCCTCTCCCACCATCACAGTTTTGCCATTGCCTTTCACAGTCCTCATCCTCTTCAATGAATTGCTCTTTAACTCCTCTGTCCCCCCCATACAGTTAGCAGTTACCACTCCAGTCCTCTGCTGCTTCCCTTGTCACCTTCTGCCCTTTCCCTTCACCTGGAGACAAGAAGCAGCACAGGTTACCTGCTAAATTCACTTGCTCAACTATTGCAAGCTGCACTTCTTCCTACAGGACAGGCTATGAAGCTCTGAAAGATTTATTTCCAGCTTCCCAGCCATGCACGCAGGTAACACAGAACAAAAGTACTGGATTTGTAGCTGAAATTCTTAACATTTACTCACTCCTTTGTTCTAGAAATAATAAAATGATGAGACTTACACTTTAATGTCTCAGAATGAGCCAGTCAGGTTCAAAGCTGAACAGAAAAGCGTGAGAGGGCACACATTAGGAATAGAGGAGAGAACAAAGAAATTGTGCCATCATGCCTTTCCTAAAAGAATAAATGCGAGCTGTAGTCTCAAAATTACCTGCAATCGATACATCCTTCATAGTCTGCACTCTTAAAAGAGCCTGCTGAGAGGACTCTATAGGTGAGACTTTTGCATTTTGGAAACTCGATAGTTTCCTTAATGCTTGTGATGTAATAATGAACATTCTGTAAACAACTATCAGCATCATAATGAAGTGCCCTCTATGTAAAAACTTCTTTATTCTTTTGTCAAGATCCACATATGGAAACTTGAAATTGGAGCGTTTGTTAGGTTTCTTCTTTGCGAGATGTCCCTGTGGGTGCTCCACTCCAGGGGAACGTGCGTTCCTGCGCTTTTACTCTGAGAGTTTTGCAGCAGTGCCCGTATGGGTCATGCACGCGCGGTGCCTGCCTCACGCACCATTGGCTCCTAATAGCGTGTGCACGACCAGGACTCTTCAGTTCCTTCTCAACCATCCCCTGCCTGAGACGGAGCTCAGCAGTCCCAGTGAAAACCTTAATTTTTTCAAATAGATAGTAGTTTAAATTAGGTTAGTTTAGACAAGTTAAGTTTGAGTAGTTACCTTTTTGTCCCATTTCAAAAAAAGAAAAATTATATCCTGTAGCTTAGAGGTACTTAAGAAAATGCCTGGTTCGCCAGGTTTTAAAAGATGCACGGCGTGCAGAGAGGGCGATGCCTATCTCAGATGGACATGCTCAATTTGTCCATAATCTGGGGGAATCTAACATTCCCCAGAAATGTGCCCATTGTAATAAACTGAAAGCTGGGGCACGAAAAAATAAAAGACCTGAGGCTTACACTCATCCTAATGGAAAAGTCCCTCAGACCAGTCTCTGACCCTGGACAGGAATCTTCTTCTTGCCAAAGGGCACCATTCTCCTCACCGCCTAGATCAGTGGTGGGCAACCTGTGGCCCATTAGGTTAATCTGATTACGGGCTGAGAGACATTTTGCTGATATTGACCGTCTACAGGCACGGTTCCCTGCAGCTGCCAGTGGCCACGGTTCACCATTCCCAGCCAATGAGAGCTGCAGAAAGTGGTAGCCAGCATGTCCCTGTGACCCGCTGCTTCCCACAGCTTCCACCACTGGCCTGGCTCCTCTAAGGACAAATAAAATGGTGAAAAAGCGGCCAGCTTCCTCACCTCATAGAGAGCAGACCACCGCAAAACGGTTGCAGACCAAATTGCTCTCATCAGTGTCAGCCGCTCTGTGGCTCAGCACTGTCCGTGCTGCAGCCAGCACCAACCGCTCAGGTGCAGAGTTAATGGCTCTAAGTTGCCTGCTTCCACCACAGCACTGTCAATAGCACCAAAGGAGACGGTACTGACAACTACTCCTAATCCCATGCTGCAGGCTAATGCTCCTAACATGACGGCGCCACCTCAGTTTACTTCAGCACTGACTTAGCGCACTGCGCCACCACTCTGATTGGCACCCTGCCCTCGGAACTGATGCTCTCAGCACCATTCTGTTCCCCGCATCATAAAGATTTGGTGGTCTCCTCAACTCCAGAATCCCCTCTATTAGGCACCAGTGTCTCACCAGGGCCCACAGTACTGCTCTCTCCGATACCATCACTGTTTTCCAGGGATGAAGATGACAAGGTTGAAGGGGTATTCTCCTCACACCATTCTTCCCCAGTCGGGACCCTGATTATTGCTGGACCACCACAGTCCTCATATTCTCATGATCTACCACCCTGGTATGGTCGCCCATGGATGGGACCACCAGTGCCCTTCCGCGGTCACCGGCCATACTGGAGTCCCTGGGGTCCCTATAGAAAGAACCATAGCAGGTGCCACAGTCCATGTAGGGAAGACACCAGACCCTCACCTACCTACACCTTTGGAGGCTGTAGCGGCGGACACAAGGGAGGAGACCATGATTCAATAACAAGAGAACACGGCTCCAGACACCTCTCCAACCAATAATAATTCATCTTCCTCACCAGATGAGGCTATTATGTGTCCACCACCAACCATTGCAGAAGACTTTATCAACTTTTAGGACCTGTTCAAAAGAGTGGCTAACGAGCTTAAGATTGCTCTGGAGGAAGTGCTGAAAACTCAGCATGACTTAATCGATATCTTGCAGATATCTGCCTTCTCCAAGATAGCTTTGCCCATTAATGGGGTCATCATGGAACCTGCCAAGACAGTGTGGCAAACTCCAGCTACAATACCCCCAACCCGAAAGAAGGTGGTCCAAAAATGTTATGTTCCCTCGATCTGAGGTCCTCTTTTCACACCCAGCACCAAACTCGCTGGTAGTGAAAGCGGCCAATCAAAGGAGCAAACAACAACACTTTTGGTCCACTCCTTCTGATAAGGAGAGTAAGACGCTGGATCTATTTGGCCGCAAGGTATACTCTTCTTCTACACTACAATTTCGGGTGGCGAATTACGTGGCATTACTTGCCAAATATGACCACAGGAATTATGGCAAATTTGTGGAAATTATTAATGACATTCCTGAGGGAAAAGAGACAACAATTCAAATGTCTGGTCTCTGAAGGACAGATGATTTCACACATGGCTCTATAGGCCACACTGGATGCTGCTGATACGGCCGCCAGGTCCACTGCTACAGCTTTAGTCATCAACTGTATCAACAACCTAGATACCCGTCTTACACACAGCAACACCAAAGACCATGCAACCAACATAGGCAGAGACCACAGTGACAACGCCCTCCACCACCAGCGGCATCTCAACCTAGTTTCTCCAATAAGCAAATTTGAAGTCTTGGTCGAGGGTCAGGAAGACCTCTCACCCCTTTCAGCACTTACACCATTCATCCAGCTTTTTGGAGACTGTTTGCTCACATTCTATCCCAATTGGGTGGCTATCACCACAGACAAATTGGCCCTGGAAATTATCAGATTGGGCTATACCATTCTTTTCCTGTCTATACCCCCCTCTTAACCCTCCTGCCTCCCTCTTCAGGGACCCCTCTCATGAACACTTGTTACGCAAGAGGTACAACATCTCCTCCAACTAGGGGCAGCGGAGACTGTCCCTGTTCAACACAGAGGGAAGGGGTTTTACTCCCACTATTTTTTAATACAAAAGAAAAGTGGGGGGAGACGACCCATCCTCAATCTCGGGCGTCTGAACACGTTTGTGAGAAAGCAAAGGTTCTGAATGGTCACTTTGACAACAATACCACTGGCTCTGGAGCAGGGGGACTGGTTTTCAGCCCTTGACCTGGAGGATGCTTATTTTCATCTTATAATACACCCTGCCCACAGAGGTTTTCTCCAATTTACTTTGGGCACAGACCACTATCAGTACAAATTTCAGCCTTTCGGCCTGTCAACAGCACCTCACGTTTTCTCCAAGATCCTTGCGGTAGTAATGGTGCACGTCAGAAAGCAAGGAATAATAATTTTTCCTTACCTGGAAGACTGTCTCCTGAAGTCGCATACTCAATCAGATGCCATTCGATCCACTCAAGCGGCCATGGATTGCTTCCAGAGACTCGGATGACAAATAAACATGAAGAAATCTACAACAGAATCAACTCAATGGCTGGAGTTCATCAGCGCTTACCTCGATTCGAAAGCGGTGAAAGCGTCACTTCCATGAGACAGATCCAACACCATAAGATCACTCATATTAATGATACAGAACAGTCCATAGACCATTGCCCATGAATGCTTACAACTGTTGTGGCACATGGTGGCGTGTACATTTGTGGTCAAACATGCACACTTGCACATGCGCTGCCTACAAGGATGGCTAGCAACCATTTACAAACGAAACAAACACAGGTTAAACATGTGACTAAATATGCCACCCAAGGTCAAGGACTCACTGACCTGGTGGACTCAACCACACAACCTGTGCTCGGGTATCTCTTTAACACAGGATCCTCCATTAATCATGATCACAATGGATGCATCCGTTATCGGGTGGGGGGCTCACATGCAAGAGCGCACAGCTCAGGGATTATGGTCCACAACAGAGACAAGACTACATATAAATCTACTAGAATTTCACTCCATCCGCAATGCCTGCCTCTGCTTCCTGCCACTCATAAGAAACCAAAATATATGAGTAATGACTGACAACATTGCCTGTATGTTTTACATAAACAGACGAGGAGCCTGGTCACATTCACTATGTGATGAAACTCTGGAATTGGTGCATCCAACAGAATATACATATCTCAGCCTCCTACCTCCCAGGATGCCAGAACACCATGGCAGACAAGCGCAGCAGATATTTTCCCTTCGATCACGAATGGGAGTTAAACACCACCATACTGGGGGACATTTTTCAAAACTGGGGTCACCCGCAAACGGATCTATTTGCGACGGCTTGCAACACAAAATGCCCCAAATTCTGCTCCAGAGCTGGTCTGGGGAAGCGATCAATGAGGGATGCATTCATGATCATTTGGAACACAGACCTTCTAGACTCGTTCCCACTAATACCATTACTACCCAGAGTAATAAAGAAAATAAGGACCAACAGGCTCAAGGTCATCTTAATACCCCCCCCCCCCCCCCCGTGGCCAAGACAAGTATGGTATCTGTACATTACATGGATGTCGGCATGTATCACAATCACACTTCCTTTCCAGACAGATCTACTGACACAACAGGAGGGCCAATTACAACATCCCAACATAGGGATGCTACATCTGAACACCTGGTTCTCTAATGAGGAGCTAGTTTGCTCTGAACAGGTCCAGCGGGTGCTACTACACAGCAGGAAACAGACTACATGTAACACTTACCTCCATAAGTGGAAAAGATTTACTTCATGGTGTGCCGCTAGACAAACGGTTGCAACATCTGCACCTCTTCCAATTGTACTTGAATACCTCTTAGAATTGAAACAATACACTCTATCCCTCAGCTCAATTAAGATACATCTTGCAGCTATCTTCGCCTTTCACCAAAAAATCGGCAACACTACAATCTTTGTTCACCCAATCACAAAACAATTCCATCTACGCAACCATGGGACTTAAACTTGGTCCTAACAGCCCTCACACATAAACCTTTTGAAACTCTAGCAAACTGCTCCCTACTACACCTCTCCATGAAGGTGGCGTTTCTAATAGCTATCATATCAGCCAGACAAGTGGGAGAAATCAGAGCGCTTATGGCAGACCCACCATATACCATCTTTTGTAAAGATAAAGTAACGTTACGTACCCATCCCAAATTCCTTCCCAAAATACATTCCTCCTTCCACATCAATCAGCCGATACAGCTACCAACCTTCTTTCCTAAACCACACGCCAACAGTTTTGAGGCTATGATGCACACCCTCGATGTTAGGAGAGCACTGTCTTTTTACTTGGACAGGACCAAGCCATTTAGAGTCTCACTGAAGCTTTTTATCTCCATAGCAGAAAGTTCTAAGGGTAACTCCATATCCACTCAAAGTATCTCTAGATGGATAGCTGGATGCATCCAATTATGCTATCAATTAAAAGGCATACAACCTCCAGCGGGGATGAAGATGCACTCTACTAGATCCATATTGGCATCAGTAGCATTCCTACACAACATTCCCCTTATAGACATTTACAAGGCCGCCACCTGGGCCTCTGAACATACTTTCGCTAAACATTATGCTGTCACGCAAGGCCCTCAGGCAGATACTTGACTTGGTCGAACTGTGCTATCAGTTGTTTTTCTGCCAACTCCAAAGCCCCTACCATCCTAGGCGGGCAGTGCTCTTCAGTCACCTGGAGTGGAGCACCCACAGGGACATCTCTCTCGAAGAAAAGGTTACTCATCTTGTGCAGTAACTGAGGTTCTTCGAGATGAGTGTCCCTGTGGGTGCTCCACTACCCACCCACCTCCCGTCTACTTCGGAGTTAGGGGCAGACTCCAGGGTAGAGAAGAAACTGAGGCGTCTGGATCGCGCATGTGCTATTGAGGTGCCAACAGCGTGCTAGGTAGGCACTGTGCATGCGCAGCCTGTACTGGCACTGCTGCAAAACTTCCTGAGCAAAGGCTCAGGGACACATCTTCACCTGGAGTCAAGCACCCACAGGGACACTCGTCTCAAAGAACCTCCGTTATTGCACAAGGTGAGTAACCTTCTCGTCGCATTCAATAATGAAAATAAAGACCCAGGTAATTTTGAAGGGAGAGAGATTGGGGAGGACAGATCATTGATTTCAGTGGAGCTATGGCAAGTTATACCAGCTGAGGATCTGCCCTTGGGATTTTAGTGTGGTGCTCTGCAGCAGCTAGAGAGTTCAGTGCTACCTGTGAATGGAATTTATTTAACATAAGAATTCTCTTGTTATTGTTGCAGTTTAAATGGATTGTAGGGCATAGCAGAAACTACAGGAAGCAATTTCTGAAGGTGCAGTACATGTGCAGGTTTCTCCATAGGCTAAACACAGTAGGATGGATGGGATTCAAATATCTTGTAGTTACTCACTGGTATGAAATATTTAAATGGCTTGATTAAATGACCAAAAAGCAGCCAGGAACATCAATCATTTTGCTTTTATTTGAATTGTATATGATTTCACTGTCTCTCTGCATCACAGTCTGATATATAGTAAAACACTGATTCCTCAAATATTTAAAAAAAAAGTGCTCTGAAGTTTCACTGTAAGTAGCTGAAATTTAATGAGAAATTGTCTAAATGAAATATTCTATTCTGTTACAAGAATGTATGGGGAGCACAATTTAACACTTCCCACCTTTTAATGTACAGCAGACATGAGTGGATTTTTTTGTCCATTTCCTATTCAATGGCTCATCTCTCCCTCTACCGCTAAGCTCTACAATGATAGTTCTTAGCCCACATGATTTTCCAAATAAAACAAAGGAATCTACTTATACAATAGATGTAAATGGCTTCATGTAGGGGGGAGGGATAGCTCAGTGGTTTGAGCATTAGCCTGCTAAACCCAGGGTTGTGAGTTCAATCCTTGAGGGGACCACTTGGGGCTCTGGGGCAAAAATCAGTACTTGGTCCTGCTAGTGAAGCCAGGGGGCTGGCCTTGACCTTTCAGGGTCCCTTCCAGTTCTATGAGATAGGTATATCTCCATAATATGTATATTATATAAATTAAATAAAATATAACAATCCCTGACATCTGAGATGGTAAGGGAGCAGCAGATGTTCAGAGATTTTTCTTAAGATCTACCTTTAATATGACACGTATAAGGAACTAACCACTATGTGATGTCTAGTTTGAGGTGCACAGGGGAGACTTGGCATTTCATTTATAATAACTGAGGAAAAAATATATTGCAAATGGAGACATGTATGTAAAAATGGTCCACATTTGATTGTGTTCCCTCTGCCCAATATGTCAGTTGTCTTGTTATTTTTGAGGCAGTGACTGTGTCTTTATACACGTTTGCATAGTGCCTAGCTCAGTGGGACCCAATCCTTGATTGGGACCTTTGGGCTCCACTGTAATACAAATAATTAAAGAATGTGAATCAGGGAAGTACAGCCAGTGACTAATGACTTTAAATCAACCAGTTTTTCAATGAATAATGGGTTATGTGCACAAGGGGAGTGTAAATACATTTTAGCATGATGCATCAGAAATCATTCCAAGTGCACAGTTCTCATTTTCACAATAAACCACAGTTTCTGCTTCTTACTCTCTTAACCTGTACTACTATTTTTTCTGTATATTTGGAAAATGTAAGGGATGAGCTGCTGCAAGGTGTATCACCTGCGACTTTGCTGAAGCATAAGAGACTGTACAACTACTCATTCTTTATTGCTGTAAATGTGCATGTATCAACATGCACACAAACCTTGTGTGTGCATGTACACACCACACAGTGCACCAACACTTGTATACACACTGGATTAAAAAAATTAATTGCAATTAATCACACTATTAAACAATAGAATACCAATTGAAATTTATTAAATATTTTTTGATGTTTTTCTACATTTTCAACTATATTGATTTCTGTTACAATACAGAATACAAAGTGTACAGTGCTCACTTTATATTATTTTTGTTTACAAATATTTGCACTGTAAAAATGATAAAAATAATAGTATTTTTCAGTTCACCTCATACAAGTACTGTAGTGCAATCTCTGTCATGAAAGTGTAATTTACAAATGTAGATTTTTTTTGTTACATAACTGCATTCAAAACCAAAACAATGTAAAACTTTAGAGCCTACAAGTCCACTCAGTCCTACTTCTTGTTCAGCCAATCGCTAAGAAAAACAAGTTTGTTTACATTTACGGGAGATACTGCTGCCTGCTTCTTATTTACAATGTTACCTGAAAGTGAGAACAGGCGTTCACATGGCACTGTTGTAGCTGGCATCACAAGATATTTACATACCAGATATGCTAAACATTCTTATGTCCCTTCATGCTTCAGCCATCATTCCGGAGGAAATGCTTCCATGCTGATAATGTTCGTTAAAAAATAGTGTGTTAATTAAATTTGAGACTGAACTCCTTGGGGGAGAATTGTATGTCCCCTGCTCTTTTTTACCCACATTCTGCCATATATTTCATGTTATAGCAGTCTCAGATGATAACCCAGCACATGTTGTTTGATTTACAAACACTGTCACTGACAAAATACAAAGAAGATACCAATGTGAGATTTCTAAAAATAGCTACAGCACTCGACCTAAAGTTTAAGAATCTGAAGCACCTTCCAAAATCTGAGAGGGACGAGGTGTGGAGCGTGCTTTCAGAAGTCTTAAAAGAGCAACATTCTGATGCGGAAACTACAGAACCCGAACCACCAAAAAAAAAAAAAATCAATCTTCTGCTGGTGGCATCTGACTCAGATGATGAAAATGAACATGCATCAGTCTGCTCTGCTTTGGATTGTTATCGAGCGGAACCAGTCATCAGCATGGATGCTTATCCTCTGGAATGGTCCATGAAGGGACATATGAATCTTTAGCGCATCTGGCACATAAATATCTTGCAACGCCAGTTACAACAGTGCCATGTGAATGCCTGTTCTCACTTTCAGGTGACGTAAACAAGAAGCGGGTGCCATTATCTCCTGCAAATGTAACTAAACTTGTTTGTCTGAGCGATTGGCTGAAGTAGGACTGAGTAGACTTGTAGCCTCTAAAGTTTTACATTGTTTTATTTTTGAATGCAGTTATTTTTTGTACATAATTCGACATTTGTAAGTTCAACTTTCATGATAAAGAGATTGCACTACAGTACTTATATTAGGTGAATTGAAAAATACTATTTTTTTTGGTTTTTTTACAGTGCAAATATTTGTATTAAAAAATAAATACAAAGTGAGCACTGTACACGTTGTATTCTGTGTTGTAGCTGAAATCAATATATTTGAAAATGTAGAAAACATCCAAAAATATTTAAATAAATGGTATTGTATTATTGTTTAACAGTTCAATTAATTTTGATTAATTTTTTTAATCACTTGACAGCCCTAATTTTTAGTTTATATTGTGAAGTTTCAATATTTAAAAAAAAAAAAAAAAAAAAAAAGGGCCAAGGGAAGAAGGTGTTCTCCCAAAGAATTACCTGGATTAAATATAACAGATTTCTCAGTGCAGGTTAAGATTTTTTGGATGGGATTTATGTAAGAAAGCTGCAGATCTCAAAGGGCCTTATTTTGTCACTATTAATTGTCTACATTTCTGCAGCAGTGATAACATGCTATTTCAGAAGGAACTGGTAATATGGTAATAACGCACAATTAGTAGATCCTTTCATCCCAAAGGAACCTTGGAGAGATTTCAGCTATGCTGAATCTCTATTTCTCTCTCCTAAACATATAAAAGGTTGACCTGCTCCTTTGTTTAAACTTCCTATTAACCTCCCACGTGCAAGTTTTGTTCAGAATACAGATGCAGGGTGCAGCTACAAGACACTCAGAGAGAGATGTGTGATGTTCCAGTGACCCCTTCTCCCATAACTCTGAGGAGCTGGTATTCATAACAATCAGGTCTTCCTGAATTGCTGTACTGGTTAAACTACTGTCTGCTTACAACAAAGGTTCTAGCCTGTTTTCTTGGGCAGAACAATCAAAGTTACCATAGGAAACAAGCAATAATAAAAGGAATAAATTCATTTATGGCAGCATCCTTTTAAAAACTTCTTCATCCCATTGGTTATGTGTGGTTCTCTGCTTTTGGGAGGGTATATGTACCATGTGATGTCAATTACTCTGGTAAGTACAACTTCTTTATTTCATACCTGAATGAACAACCCCATAAAATGTACTCTGTTGCTCTCTGCAGGCCAGTCCTTCCCCCAGCAGTTCAAAGATACAGCCTCTCCCACTCTTGTACACCAAGGTTCTTTTAATAAAAGCAGGAAATGTCTGATATGCAGCAGCCATTGCATTAAATACCCAATTTCTTATGTGTCTTGTAGTAACATTAAGAATGGGGAAAATGTTAGGGTGAGGGGGCAAAGCCCTCTCCTGAGTAATCCAATGTAAGGATAATGGGAGAAAAATGTCATGTGGGGCGTGTCAAGGTGGCTGCAATGAAAGTTTCCAAAGTAATTTTGTTTCGTTTACCTTTTGCAGGGGCTGAATGTTTTTGGAGCACAAATGTGTGTGTTAAATTGCAGGCCCCATGCTCTGGGGTGTCATTCTTATTGGGCCTTTCTGTCTTTTTTGTTTTGCAATCCAAATGAGATATCTGGAAAAAGGCAAGAGCTCCCATTTCCTAAATTTCACACAAGCCAATTCAGCTCTCAGAGCAACAGGTAACTGACTAAAAAGCCTTCTGTGGCTCTAATTCACCCTGTCCTTTATATTACTGACCTCCTCCAGCATTGCCAGAACTTTTTTGCTATAAACTCACTGACTCATTGAACATTTCCCTGGCTGAGCATTATAGAGTAATTTTTATGAAACAGCTTTGCCTTACGCTTTACCCATGAAGCTATCGTCTGCTGTAACTTTTCTAAGTAGGCCTAATTCATTTGCTCACAAATACTCATTTGAAATTTGAGGGAAATAATACAATACAAACTGCTGCTGGCTTTCAGGGCTGTTGCTTACTACATTGCTTCAGCATATAACAATGCAACTTCCTTAATGGTATTTGAATAAGTAATAAAATCCAAAGGTCATGAGAACTGTCTAACTGGGGCACTTTAGGAGCTGTAGGATTGTTTGTGATCTTTACACTTTACAGGGTCACAGCTCAAAAGCTCTGTTCTTCACATTTAAAAGGACCAAACCTCTCAGTTAACTTATTAGAACACCATAAACGGGAGGGGGGCAGTGGCAGTGATACTCCCTGTCACTCTGGCTTACTCAATCCAGCTGCCCGCCCTTCGCTCACTAGTGAAGAATGACCCTGTACCTGGAGCTGGCCAGCATGGCCTCTGGCCAAAATGTATGATTCAGAGCTCTCCAGTGGAGCCTTTGACGCTGGAGCTTACCTCACACAGATACACGAGAAAATAAATTCACCTTCTTCCCAATTCTGTGCACCTTTCACACGGGCCAATGCAACAGCAAACAGCTCTTCTTGATGAAGGCCACATGTGGGGCAGCGCTCCAGTGCCTCAGGCTACAGAGTTCACGTTTCAGCACCAGCAGGACTTCACTTGAACAGCCCTGTCAGCCACATCACAGTGCTAAGAGGCACTTTCAAAAGTGCCCTTAACTAATGAGAACATGCATATAGAGCTGAGACAAGCTACAGCCCCCACCTAAAACTTTGGCCTAGTGCTACTTCTGCCTATGGCTGCCCTGACTTAAGGTGCAGAGGCAGGTGTCAGTATTCGGAGTCTGCTCAGACCCAGATGAACAATCCACTCGGAGAGCTGTCATTTTCTGGGGCAAATGCCTTCTTCGTTTTATAAAAATCTGGTGCAGTTTTTTACTCCTGGCAGGTTGCTAATGCTGGCAAAGGAAGGGAGCCTCCACAGACCTCCACCCCCTTCCCCACCTGAAATTCAAAGTGGAAAGAGATGAAACAAGGTGCAGAAAATGTCTTGGCTAGTTGCAGTAAGGCAGTGCCAGCTGTCGCTCTCTTGTGAGCTGTGTGAGCAGCACTGCTATTATGAATTTCTATTTACAGGGGATAATTTGTCCAGGAATCCATCTTGGAATCACATTGTTTCATATTTTGAAATTTTAGTTTGTACTTTTTTTTACACTGAGTCTAGTAAATGGAAAAAGCAACTGTTGCTTTTTACAGATTCAGACTAACACGGCTACCCCTCTGATACTAGTAAATGGAAGATAACTGGCCTGTTCTCCTGTTCTAGCGTATATCACTGTAAAACATCACCAGATAAAACTGGCACTGATCAAAAAATGATTTTTGTTTAATTTTGGAAGTATTAAACTGGACTAAAGGCTGCTGCTGGTGACAAGAGTAACTACTTTCCAGGAGGGTTTCTGAAGGACTTGCATTGTGCACATTTTATGTGACAAACTGGCAAGACTTCTGAATGAACTATTGGACACAAAAATAATCAGTTCAGAAACATTAACTCAGGTTCACTTGAGAGCAATTCAGAGCTATTTGGTAATTAGTAAATATTTTAAATTCTGTATAGAAAAATATGTATATGTTTTGTCTCAAACATAATTTAAAAACAACTCAGAATGGATCTAAAGAAGACCTTGACTGATTCTGTTTCTTCATTCTTGCACTTGGCACAGGGTTGGAGAAAAGAGAGATCTTCGTGCCATCTCTGTTCCACCCAAACTCACAGGGCCTACCCAGTCCCCACTATAAAAAAGAGCAGCCTCAGAGGTGCCTCAGTTTACATTCTAGCTGCACTGAGCCAGCCAAGAACAGCCAGAGCCGCCTCCACTACAGCCAGACCCCTTATCCTGAGGAGCAACGAAGAGTACAGGCAGAGCCATTCCAGTAGCTCTTTGTCAGCCAAGGAACCCCCTTGTATTGGGATATTTCACTTGTGCCCTTCATTTCTAAGTACGAGTTAAAAATAAAACATCATCCTTAGATTTAATCTTCTTGATTGCTGTCTGTGTCACCACAATTTTGACACTGTTTAGGCATATTCTTTGTATTAACATGCAGTACATTATAAAAATAAATGACTACCTGTACAAACATACTCTCCCCTATCCCCCTCCCCTCCTCACTCCCCTGCACACACGGCTATTGACTATGTGGGAAAAATTAACAAATTCAAAAAGTATTAACTAGCATCATCTTTAAGTCATTTTCCAAATACTGTGGAATACAAGGTTGTGAAGCACATTCGGTCTGTGAATGTAATTGTGCACACTGCAGCATCTTTCACTTATGTTCTTATGTTTAAGCAACAATCAACACTGCAGTTCCAAAATTTGTACGAGCCTACAAACCTAGTAACTAGTACAGGACTCATTTGACCGAGAAAGGTGTTGCATATTTGTGAACAGGATCTGTACTAGTGCAAATATTGAATGCTACAGTAATCAACTTGCATTAGCATGCATATTCCAGTTAAACAGGTATGCACCAGTACAGATGTTGCATGTCCTAAGTTGAAGTTGGCAGCAAAGCATGTCTTGCATTTTTCCAGCAAAAGTGTGTTCTGTTAGTGTAGAACTTGCATGTTGAAGTGCTAAACATGGATACAGCATGGATCAGTAAGAGCCACAGCTTACCAATCGTGCATGTTCTCAATGAGACTTATAGTAATAACAGGTGAATTTTATATTACAGTAAGAGGTGCAACTGAAAAATGCACAAGTTGCACTACCTGTCCTGCATCGTAGGTGATATCTTTTGCATATGTGTGATTAGTCTCAACATAAAATGTGAACTAGTGCACATCTAGGGAGAAGTAACTTTTCACTTTCCTGCTGCACGGAAAGAGCTTAAGTTTTAACAAATTAAGAATATTCTGAGTTTGTGTTTATTGTGCGTAAGTACAGAATTATAAATTCCCTCTACTGGTTCTGAATACATATATCCTGTAATACAAGAACAGGACCACCAGATAATTAGCAGAACAACCACAGTGAGCTGCAAAGAGGGAGTAACCTCCAGAGGATACAGAATGGAGAATTCCTCCCAGGCAACTGGAGTGAAATTCTGTATCCGTTGAAGTCAATGGGAGTTTCGCCATTGACTTCACTGGAGCCAGGATTTCACCTTAGCTCCCTTACAGCAGAAAAGAAAAGCTAGCCTTTGACATGTCTTAGACTGCAATGATACTTTGACTACACAACAAAATGGAATCATTGTTTTACAGCAATGGGGCTCCCTGACTCTGTACTGGGTTTAAATCCTAGTGTCAGTCAAAACTGTTTAGTGTTTCAGAAAGTGGGAGTGAGATGCCACTTTCAGCTATAGTTGATGTTGTTAGTGTAGCCAGGGCTTCAGAGTCATGCCACACTGCAGACCCTATTTTCATGTTTGGTCAGCAATATGCACACTCTGTGTCCTCCCTAGCATGGAATTCTCAAACACTTCAGTAAAATAAAGACAATTAGTAATGTTCTAAATGCATGCATACTACCCGTGTGATCCATTCATTCATTGCTGGAGCCCATGTCCCCCAGTGTCACAAGCATACAGGATGTCCTGAATGCTAGAGCTTTGATTTAGCTGAAAGACAGTTGAAAATAGTCACTGGGCCAAATTCAGAGATGATGTGTAAGTTTGTAGTGATTTCACATCAATATGTAAGTATAAAGGAGTCCCTTTACACAGCGGAGCAAAAGATAATGTAGTGGTGGATACCTACTTTAATTTGCACTCTATTAGTTGCTCTTTCTGCTAAGTGCCTCTGTTCTATCCCCATAGCATCTAAATTATGCTAACCTATGGCTCTGTTACATTCATTCAGATTTAGTTGGATGCCCTTATGCCCACTTACAGATGTGAAACTTGAAATACTTTTTAAAGCACCTCTGAATTTATCCCCTTGTTGTGTCTCTAGGTCAATTTGCTTAAGAAATTAATATACTAACAACTGTGGATGTGCTCTGCTAAATCCTTCTACTTTGGGTCATAATCACAACCTTTTGGAGGAAAACTACCCTCAGACTAACTGAGCAAGGACATGCAGAGTCAGGCAGGTTTTTTTCACATAGATGTGATTCCATATATAGTAGCTTATTCCAATACACTGCATCTGAAATCAGATTTAACATGCTGTTCATTCTGAACTGGAGTTAATGAATTTTGATGGTTCATAGAAATGAGTCCATGACTAGCTAGAATGTCTAAAATTATTTTACTAAGTTGTGTATATTGTAACAAAAAAAGCCAAAATCATATGGGTTATATAGTCCTAAAGAGCTACCTCAACTCCAGTACAAAAAAACTATGCAGCTCTTTTGTGACATTGAGTGCCTTGTTTGACCAAGAAGAGTTAGATTGAGCTATACATAGTGGATACAAAAGCAGAGGTATACAGAACTGCATTAACAACTCATTCCCTCCCTAATGATGACTGGGACCCCAAACTCTGTCCCTTGAAGCTAAGTTCATTACTAAGCATCTTGATAAAGCCTTGACAGTGTGATAGCCTAGATCAATTCTGGATGGCTGCAGTTGTTCATTTAGTCACTTCAAGGAAGCCTTGGTGAAGTGACATAACAAGAGTATGTTAGCCAAGTAGCGGCCTTAATGGGTTTCTAGGCATGACCCAAGTCATTTAATTTGTTTAGTTTTAAATTTCCCATACTTTCATAGTTTTACTTAACTAATGTACTACAGCTTTGTAAATAAGCACCTAGATCCAATGGTGATAGGTGCTACATAAATCTATGAATGCACTCCCATTTCTAAAGTTCTTGCAACTGTAGCATCTGAATGCTCTTTACAGAGTTAGTACTCCATGGAGAGACTGTGTCCCTGACTGGGGATTATGAAGATACACATAAATATATCCTACAAGTAACCAGACTATGCAGATGCTGACAGTGAGACTGAGACAATAAGTTGAAGTAATGTATCTGCTTACATTGATGCCAGTATAAATTCTACTAATCTAAGGTACTGGATAAATTAAGTAGAACTTTGCCATGGAAGTCTGGAATAAATCTGTTCTCCCCACAATGCTGGATGTAGAGCATCTGCCCATGTTCAGTGAAAAGGGGCAGCATAGAAAGTGCATTTTGCTCAAATTATCTGGTACATGAGGCAGCAGCAGAAAAGCAGTTGATGAAAAGCAGTCCTAAAAGACAATTAATTAAATAAGATGATTTTGATAGTAGAATGAATTTGGGTATTAAATAAAGATGTCCAGAAATGGGTTGCGAAAGGTGAATTCTTCCTTCTGAATGAGTTTTTTCTCCCCTTCCCTGGCTCCCAATTGTTTACTGTATCAGGAGGTTCTTTCTTATTGATACTCCTGAGTTTTCTTAAGGTGATGGCTACTTCATACTGGAAGTTGTAGTGAGGGATCCCTTTGACTTTTGCCTGTTGAAATTCTTTTGGAATAGAAATGTTATAGAGGGCCTTTTTATTGTTTCAGAGTGAAAGAATTGAAAAAGGCCAAGGAACCTGAAGATACACAGCAGCATCCCGTAGCAATGTGACATTGCTTTTCAGACTGTTTTCATTTTCTGTTTTTAGCAGAGACATGCAACAACAACAAAAAACCCACTGCAGTTCTGGGAATCTCAGCTGCAGGATTTTAACAGTAATGTTTTGGTCATTGCATTTGCACTTTCATGGACAACTTTTAATTTGTTCAGCAAGACATCTTGGAACTCAATCTTCTGTTGGATCATGGGAAAAAAGACACCAGGAGGAATTTGTGAGTTGCTTCATTCTCTCCAAAAGAAGCGATTAATTATCCTTTTCATATAGGGCTGTATTAAAACGTGTGGAACTGTACAAATATTATACCAAAAATATTGTTAAGAAAAGGTGGGAATGCACAAGCAACACAAGAATGCTATTCCTGCACCTGTCAATCATCTCCAAGAAACTGAAGCTTCAAGAGTCAGTGGAGGGGCTTAGATCAGTAAATCTTTATTGGGTACATGCATTCTCATTTCCTTTGCACTTCTGTCCTTTCTTTTTATTTGAATCTCTCTACAGCACACTTAATGCAACTTTTTAAATCTGCAGGTTTTTAATACATCCCCTGGAAATTTACAGAGTGGGTTGGCATAAAAGGCAAACGGGTAATGCATGGGAAATAAAGAGAGCAGCTTGAGCAAGTTTTTAAAAGTTCCTTTTTTGGTATTTTTTCTAGAACCTGCAAGTATTTCAAGTGTCATGTACTTATTCTCATATTCAGCACTTTATTTTCTGGCCTTACTTTTAATTATTTACTTAAAATAGTTTGTAACGTATGTAGCGCTCTTTTTTTTTTTTAAACAGTAATTTTGTTGTTCTGAGCAGTCACGTACATATGTTGCCTGGACATTTATACCACCTAAAGATCAGAGTGGTGCTCCATCCTGGCCAGTAAATTTCTTATTTTGGCTATTTCATCAAAATCTGGGCAGTTTCTGTATATATAGAAGGTAGAAATGGAAAATGAGAAATAATATTTGAAAGGGAATATATTGATTAATTACTAAATATTTTATTCACAAAGGGTCAATAACTTGGCAAGATAAAATTATTATTTGTATAGTTTTGTCTGAATGAGCGAAAAGAGTGTGGATGTATTGTTTGTACATATTGTATATATTAAAACAGAGATATGTGCATGAATTCAAGAAAAAAGAAATGAAAAAAGCAAAGCATTAGTGGCTATGGTCTGTAAAATGAAACAAAAACTTTATTTCACTATAAGAAACTTTATTTTAAATGTTCATTAGAAGAACATTTTGCTAAAGCATGACTAAACTGCAAAAAAAAAAGAGCTACTGTATTTAGACTTAGGAAAAAAGGCAGAGTAACTTTACTAAAAAAGGATATGTTTACATTTGATTTTGGCTACCGGGAGGTTTTTTTTATTTTATTTTATTTTAATTTTTTGCCAATGGTGCCAAGTAATGTGAATGCTAATATTGCTTAAGAAAATTAAGTTACTTTTGCAGAGCAGATAATCATAAGAATACAAAAACGTATCTAGCTTAACACCATACACTCACTCCAATAAAGAACACTTAGAATGAACATAAACTGAAAAAAGAAATAGTATGAAAGTAGAAAATATGTTTCACATTTTCATATCTCCTGCTGGAAGTCAGAAAATGTAATAAAAATGCACAAAAATTTAAAAAAAAATAAAAAGTAAAACTTAAAAGATGCAAACTGGTCTTGTAGGGGTGTCATGGTATATTGCTATTTCCACATAGTGAGGAGCCAAAGAAATCAGATACTTTTAAAATTGAAATACTAATTAAAAATTGTCATGAAGTTTAGACGATAGGGGACTGATCTTAATTACACTAGTATATATCAGGAGTAAATCTCCTGAAGTCAGTGCAGTTACTCTGGATTTACACAAGTGTAGCTGAAATCAGAAATTGCTTCTGTGACTTTATGTTGCTAGTACCAGTTTAAAATTTCCAAATGGTTGGTGTAAATTTTACATAGTTTTGGAATAGTTGCTCTTACTTGATCCTGGCCACCAACTAAAATGTTTAAACTCCAGGCTTTTTGTGAAGCCTAAAAATATTCACAAATGAGAAGCTTTTAAACTGGTGTCTTTAAAAGAAGGGTAAACACAAAGATTGTGGCAAAAAACTTGGGTCAGTGCTCTTGGTGCCTTTTCTATAATTGTACCTGGTTTTTAATTACTTCCTTTCACTGCCAGCATTGAATTACAATATATGTGCTATATAGCTCTTTATCAGAACTCTGTACATTTGTGAACTGCTGCTTTATGACCTGATTCAATAAAAAAAAATTGTCTGGCTCCCACACTGTGGCTGTGGCAGCCTCATAATCTCCATATATTTTATTGAAATGGAACCTTATACATTAACTATTCCACACACAAATAATCGGAACAGAATTTGAAAATAAACTCCTTTGGAATGAACTGGAATGCTCTGTATTAATACTGGAAATACTCTGACATTTTGAAATATAAATGTTTGTCCCATTGACTGGCATTATGACAAATATAATTGATCTTTTCCTAACAAGAATAATGACCTCAGTGGAAACATTTTAACCCCTTATATTTGTACTTAAATTTTCAGTAAAATACAGAGCTATTTCAAGTTACCCTTCCAGATCCATGGGCCTGGTGGTGTATCTATTGATAAAGACCTTGATACAGCAAAATATTTACACACATGCTTAATGTTAGCCATATGAGTAGTTCTTTAACTTAATGGGACTACTCACATGCTTAAAGTTAAGTATATCCTTAAGTACTTTGCTGAACATGGTTGTAACCTTTCAGTGAATGTGACCACTAAAAATGCTCCCCCATTGAAAAAGCTTTTTTGCTTACCCCTTTCTTGACTGTGGAACTTATTTCTGATAGAAGATAACGTAAGTGCAGCTTTCTTGGATAATCGGGATTCCCAAGTGCCAGGAGCAGGACCTTCTTCTGCCTCCTGAATATGGAATTGCTCCTTTGTGTAACACGTTTGACATAAGTAATACTGTGTGAAAGAAATAAAGACTATAACATGACCTCCCTATGTGGTTGCACGCTTACAGCAGTTCCACACAGTAGTTGGTGCCCAACAGGGGGTCCCCAGGACTTGCATGTAAAATTAGTATAGGTGTCTCTTTTTTGTAAGTTTTATTTTTGTAACTGTGCATGTAAAGCATCACTGGATCAATGGATCTGTTGAAGAACTCAGCTGCTGGAACCATGCAAAATGTTTTGAATTGCCCTTAAAATATGGAAAATGTTTTCTGAATGCTTTATATTCTTTCTGCTGTAAATTAAAAACAAAAAATTTCCCCATACTAAGTGTATTTCTTTTAACATTTTCTCTTCCATTTTAATCAAGAAGGAGCTGAAGATTCCTCAAGTAATTATATATATCCTTGTAAAGTATGGATCTGTGTCACACATTTAGAAGACCTACTTGTAAACTCACATAGTCTCTTAACTGACTGAATTTCAAAGGCAGACATAATTTTTTAAAACAAATTCTGCTTCTAGTGTGTGTACAGTTCCCATTGGACTCAATGGGATCCATGTACTCATGTGAGAGGAGAATGTGGTCCTTAAAATCTATAGTTAACAACTATTTCAAAAGAGGGAAGCTAGGAAATAGGAAACACATTTATCTAATCAAAATTATCAATAAGAGAAAAACTTGAAGTCACTTGGACCTCTCAGCCTGGGTACTGATGATGTACATTATATAGTCACAGGCCTGACTCTCTTTTCTGTGGTTTTTAATGTATGCTCTTCATCAGGCATATTTCATAGAAGGGACCAAAATAAGTTCTAGACCACATCTTTTAGAAAAACATCCAATCTTCATTTTAAAATGGTCAGAGATGGAGAATCCACCACAACCCTTAGTAAATTGTTCCAGTACATTTCAGAGCTATATTTGCACTTCAAATAGTAAAACTGACTTAGCCTTCAGATTCAGGCCTTCATGATAACCCCAAAGTGTATTATAATTACTCAGAAATGCACTGCCTATCACAGCTTATTGTTTTAGTTTAAGACATTCGAAGTTCAGCTCAGAGACCCTCATCATAGTGTTCTGCACCTACCACATGGGAGACTCAGGTACGACTCAGTGGTTCCGGCGTCTTGCTTCTGAGTCTGGCAGCAGGAGGCAAATGCTATGTGAGGCTCATTTTCCTCTGGGATAAGGAAAGAAAAAAAGGGAAAAGAAATGTTCTTATGACAGTTAAACCAGATTTTACAGCGGAAAGGTAACCAGTTTCTCAGACTCTGGGCTCCCCTCTTGTTCACGTCACAAATGACCATTTTTAGCAAGGTGGATGCAATTCACAGAAGCTTAGAAAATCCAACTGTATTTAAATTTGTGGGGCAAATTCCTCCCCTCTCTAGCTCAGTGGTGGACAACCTGTGGTCCATATGGGTAATGTGGCCACTGGGAGCTGCGGGCAGCAATGTAACCACTGTCTTGTGGCCCGCCAGTGGATTACCCAGATGGGCCATGTGTGGGCCACAGGTTGCCCACCACTGCTCTAGCTCCTCTAAAGCTAATAAAATTCAGCGGCGCCTTATGCTGAGATTAGAATCTGTCATAATTTAAATACTTCACGAAATGCCTGGAATAAATCATCAAACAAATACATTTGTGAATTATTTGACCAAACGTGTAAGATGACAGAATACCAGTAAAAAAGATGTTTAATGTTTTCGGAAAATAACTCAAAATTGAGCAAATAAATTATTCAGCTTATATTATGATAAATTCCACTAGGGATGAATTTGGCCATTTTTCCCGAGTATCAGAGTCATACTGAGAAGTGCAATTCTGTGTGCACTTACAAAATGCTGACCAGGGGAATAGTGAGTTTTCCATTACACAACAGTGCTCCTCAGAAAAAAGCAATGAAATGTTATATCCAGGAAAATTATAAATGCACAATTTTTATAACTGAATAAAATTAAACAGAACACAAGAAAGTAGGAAGAAATATTTGACCAGCACTTATCTCAATCCTGATCGAGACCTCTAGACGCAACTGTAACACAAATATATAATAAAATATATTTCATCTAGCTATTTTCAACTTTCTGAGAGCACAATACTTTCTGTACTTCTTAAATAAGGTACTTTCTGTGAGGGCAGAAACTAAGTCCCAAGTTTCCAACAGAATCCATGAGGTAGTGTCTAATAAATTCCAAAACTCTACATAGAGGAACAGAATAAAAAGTAATTTTAAAAGTTCCGTGAGGCCTTTAGAAACAAAATCCAAAAAATCTGAATACTGCGTACAGATGTGGTCTCCTCATCTCAAAAAAGATATACTGGCATTAGAAAAGGTTCAGAGAAGGGCAACTAAAATGATTAGGGGTTTGGAATGGGTCCTGTATGAGGAGAGATTAAAGAGGCTAGGACTTTTCAGCTTGGAAAAGAGGAGACTAAGGGGGGGATATGATAGAGGTATATAAAATCATGAGTGATGTGGAGAAAGTGAATAAGGAAACGTATTTACTTGTTCCCATAATATAAGAACTAGGGCCACCAGATGAAATTAATGGGCAGCAGGTTTAAAACAAATAAAAGAAAGTTCTTCTTCACACAGCGCACAATCAACTTGTGGAACTCCTTGCCTGAGAAGGTTGTGAAGGCTATAACAGGGTTTAAAAGCGAACTGGATAAATTCATTGAGGTTAAGTCCATTAATGGCTATTAGCCAGAATGGATAAGGAATGGTGTCCCTAGCCTGTGTTTGTCAGAGGGTGAAGATGGGTGGCAGGAGAGAGATCACTTGATCATTACCTGTTTAGGGCATTCCCTCTGGGGCACCTTGCATTGGCCACTGTCAGTAGACAGGATACTGGGCTGGATGGACCTTTGGTCTGACCCAGTATGGCCATTCTTATGTTCTTAAGTCACATTTAATAACAATGCAGAATTAATTTCTGGTTAATGCATTTAACAGGCATATAAATGGCTTTGAACCAGAGCTGGATACTGTTGTAATATAGTAAATAATTTGTCCTGTCTTTATAAAGCTATTAGAGCACACACACACACAAAATCTATCTGTTGTGTAAAAGTGTGTGTCATTAATCTCATGATTAACCCATTCAACATATGATAGTAATCAGACTAAGAACAGTTCCAGGTCAGAGTGTGGCATTTGGATTCTACATTTACCCTAAATTTGCCAACCATCATAGGGGGAATGCAGGGTCCAGTTGTGTCCATAATAGTAAAGAAAGCTTTGCCATTAACATCACCAGAAACAGGAGCAGGCCCTTAATGATGCAGTGAATGGGACTTAGGCACCTTTGAATATTTTACCCCATTACAATCCATATCCAGCACAAAAATGTAGAGGTCAATAATAAAAGCTACAATTAGTTTGTCCCAGAAAGTGAGTGAGTGAAAGTCCCAGCCTCATCCCTCACTTCCTGAGCTGACAGTCTGTGTTCACTCTGGGGAATTGCACAGTCAAACTCATGAGTGGTAGCTGGACGCCCTAAGTCAGCACCCACCAATTTTTTGAGGTAGTGGCCTGAAGCTGAGGGATGCCGCACGCCCTTCAGCTAAAATCAGAATTTGATTTTATGTTGCTATTTGCCTATTGCGGTTAGCTCCAAAACACTTTAAAAAGTCAGTGACAAAACAGGAGTGTATCAGCAACTTGCTCCAGATTTTGTGTGTCATTTCACCTGTCTGTCCCTTAGCCTCTTCAGCTATAAAACAAGGGTGATAATACTGTGCAATGGGTGTTGAAGCTTACTCAATTAGGTATAAAGCACTTTTGGATCCCCAGATAGAAGGTGGACAGGAAACAAAAAAATCTTTACTTACTCATGCTGTGCACTAGCCTTCTCTATGGAACTGTTCTCTTACTGATGTTGCCCCATCCTTCCTCCTCTACCATTCTCTTATTAACATCTCCTTGTGTCATGTTAAAAATTAGTCTGTAAGCTCCTTGGGGCAGGAATCATATCTTTTGACTGAATTAAGAGGTGCCTAGTACACTAGTAGGTGCTGTCAAAATAAATAATGGTGATTCTGTGCTCAGCCAATCTCTCAGCCTCATATAATACCTAGAATATTAGCTTTCTTGAGTGAAGAATTAGGGGCCAGTATCCCAGAGTTATCACTCTTTCTAAAAAAATGACTGAACAAACCAGCTCAAATAGACAACAACAAAAAAGCACCCACCTTGCTTTACTGTCTGGTTTAAATAACCTAGTAATGAAAAGCTTACAGTGAAGTCAAAAGCTTGATAGAATGCAAAAAAAAAAAAAAAAAAACTGATAAAAGAGCATGGAAAATCCTGAAGTTATATGTTTCAGGGATCACAAAATCATAGAAACGTAGGACTGGAAAGGACCTCGAGAAGTCATCAAATCCAGTCCCCTGTGTTGTGGCAGGACCAAGTAAATCTTCTAGACCATCCCTGACAGATGTTTCCAGATGTTTACCCTAATAGTCAGAAAGTTTGTCCTAACATCTAATCTAAATCTCCTTTGCTGCAAACTAAGCCCATTACTTTTTGTCCTACCTTCAGTGGAGCTGGAGATTGATTACTGTCCTCTTTATAGCATGCCGTAATATACTGGAAGCCTATTACCAGGTTTCCACCTCCCCCCCCCCCATTCTTCTTTTCTCAAGACTAAACGTGCCCAGTTGTTGTTGTTTTTTTAATCCTTTTCTAATAGGGGAGGTTTTCTAAACCTTTTATCGTTTTTGTTGCTGTCCTCTGGATGCTTTCCAGTTTTGTCCACATCTTTCCTAAATTATAATGCCTGGAATTGGACACAATACTCCAACTGGGGTCTCAGCAGTGCTGAGTAGAGCAGGAAAATTACCTCCTGTATCTTACATACAACACGCCTGTTAATACACCCCAGAATCATATTAGCCTTTTTGCAGCTGGATCAACATATTCAGTTTGTGGTCCACCATAACCCCCAGATCCTTTTCAGCAGTACTACCACCTACACAGTTATTCCCCATTTTGTAGTTGTGCATATAGGATAGGATGTGCTCTTAGAATGTAAAAGTCTTCTTTTGACTGCAACCAAGATTGAAGTCCTGTCAGCACCCTTTCTTGTAAGGTGAGTGATTACTCAGTTACATGAACTGGGATGAATCTTAGTCCAGTAGGCTAGCCTAGCATTTATAGGCACATCCAATCATTTGGAATGACTAAATAAATAGATACAGTAGATCAAGAGAAGAGTTAGCTCTGAATTAGACAGTTGGCAAAGAATAATTCATATGATGAATTAACACAGTGGGAAAGCTTCAGCCAGTAGCCTGGAATGAAGACAGATGCCTTCCTACAGCACAAGCATCATGAACAATCTCTTCATTTGCTGTTTTGAGAAGATTCAGGTCAGGAGAGAAAATTCTGCTGTTGTAACTCGTCAGTTACTAGTGCTTTCTTTAGAGGCATGTCCACTAGCAGCTGCCGTACTTGGAGAGGATGGAATCTGGGCCTGACTTCTAGAAATAAGAGAGGTAAGAGAATGGTTTAGGCATCAGCATGATGTAAGGTTCAGATGCATAGCTGTGCAAAGGCAAGTGTCACTGTAGCATAACTCTGTCCCCCTCTATGCCCATGAGGCCTCACTCCAACTGTTGGCACTTCCTAGCAGCCACTCCTCAGAAATGACCTGGATCCGCTGGATGGAAGATGTCAAGCCTGGCCTCCGGTAGCAGGTAGGGAGGGATTCAGGTTGCCCTGCTGTGGCTCTCAGTCCCCCCTCCCCACCACCCAGAGTAACTTTTATAGCCCTAGGCAAAAGCCATTTATGGATTATGGAGACTGCCCGATAGGCCAAGCACCCAGAGAATGCTGAAAAGAGGCAATAGGTGCGACATGGCACTTTGGAACTAACTCAGTATGGATTTATTTTCAGAGCGCCAGAGAGTGACAGGTTTCTCACAGGGACATGCAGAAATCCACCCTGCCACAAAAATACACAGTCACCTGCCCTGGAAACCTGCAGCACCCTGTCCCTAGGGAGGCACAGGTACCTGCCCTCCAACCTGCCCCCCTCCCCAGGAACACCCAGGAACCTGCCCTCCAACCTGCCCCCCTCCCCAGGGACACCCAGGAACCTGCCCCCCAACCTGCACCCCTCCCCAGGAACACCCAGGAACCTGCCCCCCAACCTGCACCCCCTCCCTTCCACAGGAACACCCAGGAACCTGCCCCCCAACCTGCCCCCCTCCC
>NC_048316.1:238472-348291 GCF_013100865.1 Trachemys scripta elegans | reverse complement strand
GGCCCGGCGGTCACGTTCTGCCCGTGGGGGCAGAGCCCTGGTACCCGCGGCGTTGCCCGCTCCCGCGCGGCCGGCCGGCCGGCCGCGGGTGGCATTGCCGGGCCTGCGGGCCGGGCTCGCCTCTCCCTGCGCCGCGGCTGGGCACTTGAGCCAGGTGGAGCCAGGCTGGGGCTGGGGGGCCCAAGTCACAACTAGTGCACGGGCGGTGTGTGGACAGGAGCTGCTGCTGTGGGGACGTGGCGGTACAGCTGGATCTGCACACCAGTGTGTCCCACACGATCCTACCACCACAGCCGGTCTCTGCTGTCTAACGCGGCCGCTGCTGTCACCCACTTGTGGTGTTTTGTCTCCTAACGCCGTGCAGGAAGCCTTACATACAGCATTAGCTTCCTTCACCTCGGTGCTCCTTGGAGTAGTGATTGTTGAGTCGCAAGGGGTTTACTAAGTCACAGAAAACTCCTGCTTTCTTGCTGTATGCCTCTTAAAGGTGGTGATAGATGTGACTTCTGTAAGGGCTGCCTTTACAGAGTAGGAAAGAGTAAAATACGAATGGCATTAGATCTTTTCACGTTCTGTGAGCAGTGTGGTTGGGGATTTTTTTTCCTGTCAAATGACAAGAGGTTTTTTTTAAAAAGGCTTAGCACCAGTGAAAGGAATCTGGGAATTTATATATATATTCCTGTCTGTTCACAAAAATGGTAAATCATGCATTGTGACTCTTACAGACAGCTTGATGCTGTGCTGTTAAACGACTTCTATGCTAGCCAGTTCATATTAGGTTGACAAAAATTGAGCAAAATGTTCTTTATTTCTGGATTATAGTGTGCAGGTATGGTAAGCTCTGTGATTCTGCTTAGACTCCGATGTTTTAAAAATGAACATAGGCACTCTTCTGAGCCACTCGCTAGCGATTCAGGGAGCCTTTTATTTCTTTGGCCTTACCAGTTGGGAGGGAGGGGGAGGTATTGTGGGATTGTTTATTTTGTTTTGGTTTTGTACAGTCTCCTTTTATGAACTAAAGGAAGTTGGTTATTTGGTGCTGTTTTTAAAAGATGGCATATATTGTGATGGAGTTTTCATTCTGAAAATTGGCCACCAGAGGGTGTTTATAGTGACAATAGTACTTTGAGCAGTGAAAAAAGTATTAAAGCATTTTAAAATGAGAGAGAATCAGGGGATAGGTCAAAGATTTCTCCTAAAATAGCTGCTACAACAAACACGATCTTGCTCCAGAAAGGACCATTCTAATCATCTAGTCAGACTTCCTGCATTGTACTATCCAAAGAACTGCACCAAGTCTCAGAGTAGCAGCCGTGTTAGTCTGTATCAGCAAAAAGAACAGGAGTACTTGTGGCACCTTAGAGACTTTTAGTCTCTAAGGTGCCACAAGTACTCCTGCATCAAGTCTATAATTTCTGTTGTAGCTACAGCATAAGAATGACCACACTGGGTCAGACCTATGGTCCATTTAACCCAATATCCTGTCTTTTGACAGTGGCCAGTGTCAGATGCTACAGGGAATGAACAGAACAGGGCAATTGCAAGTGATCCATCCCATCATCCATTCCCAGCTTCTAGAGGTTGGAGGTTTAAGGACCCCCGGAGCATGGGGTTCTATCCCTGACCCTATTGGCTAATACCCATTGATGGACCTATCCTCCCTGAACTTACCTGATCCTTCTTGGAATCCAGTTAGACTTTTGGCCTTCACAGCATCCCCTGGCAATAAGTACTAGAGGTGGAGTGTGCACTCTGTGAAAAAATATTTCCTCTTGTTTAAAACCCGCTGACTATTAACTGGATTGTATGACTCTGGTTCTTATGTTGTGTGAAGGGATAAGTAACACATCCTTATTCACTTTTTCCATATTATTCATCATTTTATAGATATCGGTCATATCTCCCACAGAATCATAGAGCTGGACAGGACCTCAAGAGGTCATCTAGTCCAGTCCCCTTCACTCATGGCAGGACTAAGTATTAACTAGACCATTACTGACAGGTGTTTGTCTAACCTGCTCTTTAAAATCTCCAATGATGGAGATTTCACAACCTCCCTAGGCAATTTATTCCAGTGCTTAACCACCCTGACAGGAACTTTTTCCTAATGTCCAACCTAAGCCTCCCTTGCTGCAATTTGAGCCCATTGCTTCATGTCCTATCCTCAGAGGTTAAGAAGAACAATTTTTCTTCCTCCTCCTTGTAACAACCTTTTATGTACTTGAAAACTTTTATGTCCCCTCTATCTTCTCTTTTCCAGACTAAACAAACCCAATTTTTTCAATCTTCCCTCACAGGTCATATTTTCTAGACCTTTAATCATTTTTGTCGCTCTTCTCTAAGTTCTCTCCAATTTGTCCACATCCTTCCTGAAATGTGGTGCCCAGAACTGGACACAATACTGCAGTTTAGCCTAATCAGCGTGGAGTAGAGCGGAAGAATTACTTCTCGTGTCTTGCTTACAACACTCCTGCTAAGACATCCCAGAATGATGTTTGATTTTTTTGCAATTGGGTTACACTGTTGACTCATATTGAGCTTGTGGTCCACTCTGACTGCCAGATTTCTTTCTGCGGTATTCCTTCCTAGGCAGTCATTTCCCATTTTGTATGTGTGCAACTGATTGTTCCTTCCTAAATGGAGTACTTTGCATTTGTCCTTATTGAATTTCATCCTATTTACTTCAGACCATTTCTCCACTTTGTCCAGATCATTTTGAATTTTAATTCTATCCTCCAAAGCACTTGCAACCTCTCTCAGCTTGGTATCATCCGCAAATTTTATCAATGTACTCTGTATGCCATTATCTAAATCATTGATGAAGATATTGAACGGAACCGAACCCAGAACTGATCCCTGTGGGACTCCACTCGTTATGCCCTTCCAGCATGACTGTGAACCACTGATAACTACTCTCTGGGAATGGTTTTCCGGCCAGTTTTGTATCCACCTTATAGTTGCTACATCTAGGTTGCATTTCCTAGTTTGTTTATGAAAAGATCATGTGAGACAACATCAAAAGCTTTACTAAAGTCAAAATATACCACTTCTACCGCTCCCCCCCACCCACCCACAAGGCTTGTTACCCTGTCAAAGAAAGCTATCGGGTTGGTTTGACATGATTTGTTTTTGACAAATCCATGCTGACTGTTACTTATCACCTTATCTTCTAGATGTTTGCAAATTGATTGCTTAATTATTTGCTCCATTATCTTTCTGGATTCAGAAGTTAAGCTGACTGGTCTGTAATTTTCTGGGTTGTCCTTATTTCCCTTTTTATAGATTGGCACTATATTTGCCCTTTTCCAGTCATCTGGAATCTCTCCCATCTTCCATGACTTTTCAAAGATGATCACTAATGGCTCAGATATCTCCTCAGTCAGCTCCTTGAGTATTCAAGGATGCATTTCATCAGGCCCTGGTGACTTCAAGACATCCAATTTGTCCAAGTAATTTTTATCTTGTTCTTTCGCTCTTTTAGCCTCTTCTGATCCTACCTCATTTTTACTGGCATTCACTATGGTAGATGTCAAATCACCACCAACCTTCTTGGTGAAAACTGAAAGAAAGTAGTCATTAAGTACCTCTGCCATTTCCACATTTTCTGTTGTTATTGTCGCCCCCTCATTGAGAAACGGGCCTTGGTCTTCCTCTTGCTTCTAATGTATCTGTAGAATGTTTTCTTGTTACCCTTTATGTCTCTAGGTAGTTTGATCTCATTTTGTGCCTTGGCCTTTCTAATTTTGTCTCTACCTACTTGTATTATTTGTTTATATTCATCCTTTGTAATTGACCTGGTTAAAAGATAAGGGGAAAAAAGGGTAGGTATAAATGGTCAGTTTTCAGAATGGAGAGAGGTAAATAGTGGTGTCCCCCAGGGATCTGTACTGGGACCGGTCCTATTCAACATATTCATAAATCATCTGGAAAAAGGGGTAAACAGTGAGGTGGCAAAATTTGCAGATAATACAAAATTACTAAAGATAGTTAAGACCCAGGCAGACTGCAAAGAGCTACAAAAGGATCTCTCAAAACTGGGCAACAAAATGGCAGATGAAATTTCCTGTTGATAAATGCAAAGTAATGCACATTGGAAAGTATAATCCCAACTATATATATAAAATGATGGGGTCGAAATTAGCTGTTACCACTCAAGAAAGAGATCTTGGAGTCATTGTGGATAGTTCTCTGAAAACATCCACTCAATGTGCAGCGGCAGAATGCTGGGAATAATTAAGAAAGGGATAGATAATAGGACAGAAAATATAATGCCTCATATAAATCCATGGTACGCCCACATCTTGAATACTGTGTACAGATGTGGTTTCCCCATCTCAAAAAAGATGAATTGGAAAAGGTTCAGAAAAGGGCAACAAAAATGATTAGGGGTATGGAATGGCTTCTGTATGAGGAGAGATTAATAAGACCTGGGACTTGTCAGCTTAGAAAGGAGACTGCTAAGGGGAGATATGATTGAGGTCTAAAATCATGACTGGTGTAGAAAAAGTAGATAAGGAAGTGTTGTTTACTACTTCTCATAACACAAGAATTAGCGGTCACGAAATGAAACTAATAGGCAGAGATTTAAAACAAATAAAAGGAAGTATTTCTTCACACAATGCATAGTCAACCTGTGGAATTCCTTGCCAGAGGATGTTGTGAAGTCCAAGACCATAACAGGGTTCAAAAAAGAACTAGATAGATTCATGGAGGATAGGTCCATCAATGGCTATTAGCCAGGAGGGGCAGGAATGATGTCCCTAGCCTCTGTTTGCCAGAAGTTAGGACACCATTCCTGCCCATCCTGGGGCACCTGGCACTGGTCAGTGTTGGAAAACAGGATACTGGGCTAGATGGACTTTTGGTCTGACCCAGTAGGGCCATTCTTATGTTCTTACGTATGACCTAGTTTCCACTTTTTGTACAACTCTTTTTTTTTATTTTTAGATCATTGAAGATCTCCTGGTTAAGCCAGGGTGGTATCTTGCCATACTTCCTATCTTTCCTATGTGGTGGGATAGCTTGCTCTTGTGCCCTTAATAATGTCTCTTTGAAAAACTGCCAACTGTCTTCTCTTGTTTTTCCCCTTAGACTTGCTTCCCATGGGATCTTACCTACTGACTCCGAGTTTGCTAAAGTCTGCCTTCTTGAAATCCATTGTCTTTATTTTGCTGTTCTCCCTCAATGATTCTAAGGCAGAAGTGGGCAAACTATGACCCGCAGGACCCTCCTGCCCGGCCCCTAAGCTCCTGGCCCGGGAGGTTAGCCCCTGGCCCCTCCCCCACAGGCTCCGCTGCCAGTGCAATGCTCTGGGGGGCGAGATCCTGGGGCAGTGCAGCTGCAGAGCCCAGCCCGACCCAGTGCTCTGAGCTGTGCGGTGGCGTGGCTGGCTCTGGCCGGGCGGCTCGGCTGTAGCGCCGCCATCCACCGCTGCTCCAGGCAGCATGGTAAGGGAGCAGGGGGGTTGGATAGGGAGCAGGGGAGTTCGGAGGGGGGCTGGTCAGGAGGCAGGGGTGTGGATAGGGGTCGGGGCAGTCAGAGGGCCGGGGTCCCAGGGGGGAGGGGCGGCAGTCAGGAATGAGAGAGGGGTTGGATGGGGCGGCGGTGCGCCATCAGGGGTGGGGGTTCCGGGGGTGGTCAGTTTCATGATCACTTCAGTCATCTCTTTTCCAAGCTGACCAATCTTCTTTTTTTTTTTGTCTGTCTTCATATGAAAGCTTACATACCTCCTGATCATTCTTGTTGTCCTTCTCTGTACTTTTTCTAATTCTAATATATCTTTTTTTGAGATGGGGTGACAGTAACTGCATGCATTATTCAAGATGTGGGCATACCATGGATTTATATAGCAGCGTTATGAAATATTTTCTTATTGTCTATCCCTTTCCTAATGCTTACTAACACGGTTAGCTTTTTTTGTCTGCCACTGCACATTGAGCAGATGTTTTCAGAGAACTGTCAATGATGACTCCAAGATCTTTCTTGAGTAGTAAGAGCGAACTTAGACCCCATCATTTTGTATGTATAACTGAGATTGTTTTCCAATGTACATTTATCAACATTGAATGTCATCTGCCATTTTCTTGCCCATTTACCCAGTTTAGTGAGAGCCCGTTGTAACTCTTCACAGTCAGCTTTGGGTCGTCTGCAAACTTTGCCACCTCACTGTTCACCCCTTTTCCGTAGCATTTATTAATATGCTGAATACCACTGATCCCAGTAAAGATCCTTGAAGGACCATGCTTTTTACCACTTTCTATTGTGAAAACTGACCATTTATTCCTACCCTCTATTTCTATTTTTTTAACCAGTTTCTGCTCTATGAGAGGACCTTCCCTTTTAAGCAAACTAAGCAGTCATGGGATAAGAGCCTTTTGTTGCAGGAACTTATCAAAGGCTTTCTGAAAGTCCAAGTACACTGTCAACTGGATCACCCTTGTCCATAGGCTTGTTGACTCCCTCAAAGAATTCTAATAGATTGGTGAGGCATGATTTCTCTTTGCAAAATCCATGTTGATTTTCCTCAACATATTGTGGTTATCTAATGTATCTGATAGTTCTGTTCTTTACTACAATACCAAGCACATTGGTTGAAACTAAAGTTATGCTTACCAGCTTGTAATTGGCAGGATCACCTCTGGAGCTGTTTTAAAAAATCAGTGTTACGTTAGCTATCCTGCAGTCATCTAGTACAGAGGCTGAGTTAAGTGGTAGGTTGCATACCACAGTTAATAGTTTTGCAATTTTATATTTGAGTTCCTTCAAAACCATCTGTTCCTGGTGACTTACGTCTGTTTAATTTCTCAATTTGTTCTAAAACCACCTCTATTGACACCTCAATCTGGGACAGTTCCTTAGATTTGTCATCTAAAAAGAATGGTTCAAATGTGGAGATCTTCTCCACATCCTCTGCAGTGAAGACCAATGCAAAGAATTCCTTTAGCTTCTCCAACAGCTTTATCATCCTCTAGCACCCCAACTGTCAAGTGACCCCACTGACAGTTTGTTTGGCAGACTTCCTGCTTTAGAAGTAGTTAACAAAAACAACTTTTTTGTTGCTTTAGCTAGTTGCTTTTCACATTCTCTTTTGACCTGTGGCCTTATACTTTTACACTTGATTTGCCAGAGTTTATGCACCTTCCTATTTTCCTCCGTATGATTTGACTTCCAATTTTTAAAAGGATGCCTTTTTGCTTGTAACCATGTCCATGCAGTTTTCAGGCATTTCACCTTTGACTTTTCCTTTTAATTTCCATTTAACCAGCTTCCTCAGTTTTGTGTAGTTCCCCTTTTTAAAACATATCCAGTCTTGATTTAAAGACTTCCAAGAGATGGAGAACCCACACATCTCTCTGTAAGTAGCTTTATGTTTGATACCTGAGGCCCAGTTGGTGTCCTGTCCAGTGTCCTATCTAGAATTGTGTTCATAATCCATATTGAATGGTGGTACAGCAAGCAAATGATAAAAGGCCAAAATACAGAAGATATATATTGTAGATCAGGGGTTCTCAACCTTTTTCTTTCTGAGGCCCATCCAACATGTTATTAAAACTTCATGGCCCACATGTGCCACAGCAACTGTTTTCTGTATATAAAAGCCAGTGTTTTGCTGCATATAAAAGCCAGAAACAACGTCGGGTGTAGCAAGCAAGGCAATTGCCCAGGTCCCCATGCCACAGTGGGCTCCCACCAAGCGAAGTTGCTCAGGCTTTGGCTTCAGCCCCATGCAGTGGGGCTTTAGCTTTCTGTCCTGGGCCCCACAAGTCTAATGCTGTCCATGCTTGGCGGACCCCCTGAAACTTGCTTGCAGTCCCTCCAGGGGCCCCAGACCCCTGCTTGAGAACCACTGTTGTAGATGTCTTATGTGCACAAACTGTAAATGTGCCTGTTTTTCTTCCTCCATTAAGGGTACGCAAGACAAATCAGACTCCTGAAAGGTGTACAGTAGTTTGGAAAGGTTGAGTCCCACTGCTCTACAGGGCTTCTTTCACCTTCTTCTGAAACATCTGGTACTGGCCACTGCCTCTCTATTCTGTGATGAACTTTTAGGAGAACAAGCAGCGTGTGTGTTGCATGCTTCCAGTAACTGACCCAATCTTTTTCTGAGTTCAGTAGCTTCCAAAAAGAATTTAAATTCCCAAGTTCAACAAAGGGAAAAAAGTGCACACAAGCTCATGTGCTTTTTATTGCAAAGAGGCGGGGGGGAGATCCCTAAACTCATGTTCTTGGCCAATCAAGAGCAACTATACACTAAGCTCTGAGCTGTAGTGCCGCTCTTCTCTCTCCCACCTGCTTCTCTGCTCTCTGGTGGCATTGCAGCCATTCATTGGTGGCAAGTTTGGAACAGCTGTCTGAATTCTATGGCTAAAGTTTGCTGCTAAAGCTTCACTCCTCCACTGCAAAAGAAATCTAACTTTCTTCAGCTGCATTTTAGCTCCTTGGGAATGTCCTGCCTTTCTTTGTTATGACCATTGGTTTTTACATTTATTTTCACTGGTTTGTGTACCCTTTGTTTGCAAATTACCAAGCATACTTCTAGGTGGTATATAAATGTAATTAACTATATGATATCATAGTGTAACTGTCTCTACACTGCAGGTCAACAAGTGGCCCTGGAAGCTCAAGTAATGCCTCTGGCAGTAATCGTCGCCTTCAGCAGACACAACACCAAGTAGATGAGGTATGGCTCTTGTATAGAGCAGCTTTACTATTCCTTTGACCTTGGGAAATCTGACAGAGGGAAGACATATGGAAGTGTTGTGTGGGCAAAGTTTAAAGTTGTCTGCTTCAGTGTATGAACCAAAAGCTAGAATGTCTTCATCATTTGTCCCTCTTGCGATCTGAACTGTCATCTTGAGACTCATTGCAGGAAATCTGTGATACTTTCCAGGTGTTGACCTGCTCCTGCAAAGATGAATATCTTGTGAGCCAATGTGTTAGCTACACAACTCCGGTTGGTTTCTGACAGCGAATGAGCTTTGCTATTTGGAAATCCACAATTGCCAGGGGTTTCTAGTTGTGTATCAAAACTATGGCAAAACTTCCTGTGTGAGCCAAAAAACATCCTTGGCTGAGACAGGGTAGCACATAACTTCCTTTTCAGAAGTCATAGGTGCTTGTAGTTATGTTCCTGAAAATTCTACTTTAAGCGAAATGATGTTAAGTGAATCCAATTTCCCCATAAGAATTAATGTAAATGGGGGGGAGGGAGGTGTTAAGTTCCAGGGAAATTTTTTTTGCCAGACAAGAAAAATACACTTACTCACTCGAAGTTTTAAACAATTTAATACTGTACACAGCAATGATGATTGTGAAACTTGGTTGAGGTGGTCTAGTCAGAGGGCGGGATATTACCCAGGGAATGCCTTACTACTAAATGATGAACTAGCACTTGGCTGAGCCCTCAAGGGTTAACACGTTGTTGTAGCCTCACATGGTACAAGGCAGAACGAATGGAGGGAGGAGACACAGCATGGGGTGTGTGTGTGTGAGACACACAAACATTGCCCCTTTTAAATACACTGACCCCACTCTAAGTACACAGCCTTTTTAAGTAGATCAGCAAGTTGAGACAGCCTCTGCTGTCAGCAAGCTCCCTCTATCCTGAGCCCTGTCGTGTTCTCCCCCCCTCCTACCACACAGCAAGCAAGAGGCTCCTGGGAGCAACTCCAAGGCAGAGGGCAGGAACAGCACATGGCAGTGTGGGGAGGGACAGCTGCCACACAGGGAACTTAGGGGAGCTGTTGTGGGGCTGCCGGTCCACCCTGGTTCTAAGCACCCACCAGGTAGCTCCAACAGGCTGCTCTTTCTGCAAGCAGTGGACAGAGCAGGTGGCTGCCAAACAATGTTCTAAGGGAGCATTGCGCAACTTTAAATGAGCATGTTCTCTAATTGATCAGCAACGTAACAACGTTAAGTGAGGAGTGCTGCCAACGTTAAGTAAGTTCAAATGCCAGTTGTGGCCTCCATAACTGAGTTTTTCTTATACAGTTCTGACCCTTTTCTAACATGCTAGATTATTAGTGGAATACTTTTGTTTCAGTAGGAGTAAGTTTATAAACAAAGTTTCTGATATTGAAACCCCAAGGCAGGCACTGGGAATCTCCAACTCAATTACTTTGGCCTGGTCTATACTGGTGGGGTCGATCTAAGTTATGCAACTTCAGCTACTTGAATAACATAGCTGAAGTTGAAGTACTTAGATCGACTTACCGCGGTATCTTCACTACAGTGAGTCGACTGCTGCTGCTCCCCTGTTGACTCTGCCTGCACCTCTCGTCGAGCTGGTGTACAGGAGTGGACGGGCGAGCACTTGGAGATCCGAAGAAGTGAGGTTTTTACCCACGAAAGCTTAAGCCCAAATAAATCTGTTAGTCTTTAAGGTGCCACCAGACTCCTTGTTTTTGTAGATACCGACTAAAACGGCTACCCCCTGATACTTGACACCATGAAGGAATGAATAACTTACTGTGACTATTAAATCACTGTAGGTGGTTGACATCATGAGGGTGAATGTGGACAAGGTGTTGGAACGAGATCAGAAGCTGTCAGAGCTGGATGACCGTGCTGATGCACTGCAGGCAGGAGCTTCCCAATTTGAGACCAGTGCTGCCAAGCTGAAAAGAAAGTATTGGTGGAAGAACTGTAAGGTAACCATGACTCGAGTATTTCCAATACAAATTAATGTTACTAAGAACTATAAGTAGCTGAATACTACATAAAGGGGAAGAAATCTAGGTGACTTTAACCATGAAAACACATGGCCAATTTCTGTAGCCTTTACTCATGGTGAATAGTAGTATTTAAGATTACAACATCTGGTCCTTAATGAGCATCTTTCTTAGGGTAGGTCTACACTTACCTGGTAGTTCGGCGGCAAGCAAATCGAACTTCTGGGTTCGACTTATCGCGTCTTGTCTGGACGAGATAAGTCGAACCCGGAAGTGCTCGCCGTTGACTACGGTACTCCAGCTCGGCGAGAGGAGTACGCGAAGTCGACGGGGGAGCCTGCCTGCCGCGTCTAGACCGAGGTAAGTTCGAACTAAGGTACTTCGAACTTCAGCTACGTTATTCACGTAGCTGAAGTTGCATACCTTAGTTTGAATTGGGGGGGTGGGTTAGTGTAGACCTGCCCTTAGTGAAGTAGATGAACTAGCCAAAAGTTGGGTGGCCTGGCCACATTCCTTTACACAAAACAATCTCCAGGACAGAAATGTGGCCAAGGATAAATGAATGTACTAATTTTAAGGTGTTGGAGATGGAGGAAGAAATTCAGTGATATGGATTGAATGACAACACAGACACAGCACTACAAAGAGCCTTTAGTCTCTTACAGTCATGTCAGCTAATTGCAGGAAGGCCTGGGAGCACACTCCTTTATTTGCTGAGAAGCCAAGACAGAGTGTAAAACATTAATTGTAAGGCAGGGGAGCAGTAGTTTGCCCTCTTTTCAAAATATCTAAGTGAGTTGTTTGTACTAAATGATGTGCTTTTTTTAACAGATGTGGGCAATATTGATAGCAGTTGTTCTCATCATTATCATCATCATCATTGGTAAGTGTTTAGCTAAAGCACCGTTTTGTCAGTAGGACTAGCGTACATGGGGCATAAGACTGTAAATCGAATGCAAAAAGTTGTTAATGTAACACACTCTGGTTGTGACTGCTAGTACATAGGTCATAATATTCAAAAGTTAAGGTTCACACAGTAACGCTAACTTAGCCATATTGCATGCTTGACATATGCAGTAGTCCAAAGTAATACTTGCGATGCTAAATTAATGTTTGAACATAATCTGTGTGATGTGGTGAAGTTTTATGGCTTCTGTGGGAACCTTATCTGTTGAATCTCAGGCTCTTGCGCACTGAGTAGAAATGGGATCCCGCAGGAGACTGGGACCCCTGAGTCCCAATCCCAACTCTGTCAGTGACTGTGAGAGTGGCCATGTCACTTGATCACTTCTTTGCCTCAATTTCTCAATCTTTAAAATGGGGATAATGACGCATACCTCACAGGGGTTTCCGAAGAGTAACATGAAATACGTTAAAAGCAACAGAGGGTCCTGTGGCACCTTTGAGACTAACAGAAGTATTGGGAGCATAAGCTTTCGTGGGTAAGAACCTCACTTCTTCTTGCATCTGAAGAAGTGAGGTTCTTACCCACGAAAGCTTATGCTCCCAAGAACCTCACTTCTTCAGATGCAAGAAGAAGTGAGGTTCTTACCCACGAAAGCTTATGCTCCCAATACTTCTGTTAGTCTCAAAGGTGCCACAGGACCCTCTGTTGCTTTTTACAGATTCAGACTAACACAGCTACCCCTCTGATACATGAAATACGTTGAGAACCTTAGGTTTCAGAGTAGCAGCCGTGTTAGTCTGTATCCGCAAAAAGGACAGGAGTACTTGTGGCACCTTAGAGGCTAACAAATTTATTAGAGCATAAGCTTTCGTGGACTACAGCCCACTTCTTATCAAACTGTCTGTACTGGGCTAGCTTGATTATCACTTCAAAAGTTTTTTTCTCTTATTTAATTGGCCTCTCAGAGTTGGTAAGACAACTCCCACCTGTTCATGCTCTCTGTATGTGTGTGTGTGTGTGTGTGTGTGTGTATATATATCTCTTCAATATGTTTCACTCTATATGCATCCGAAGAAGTGGGCTGTAGTCCACGAAAGCTTATGCTCTAATAAATTTGTTAGTCTCTAAGGTGCCACAAGTACTCCTGTTCTTTTTGTTGGGAACCTTAGCTGACGGGAGCTGTGGACATACACATTTCTCAAATTCATCTTTCATAGTATTTCTACATTTATTAATCCTCTAGGCTCCAGGTTCAATATCCTTATGTCACTTTTCTTTCTTGCAAAGCAGTCTAGCCTTCTTCTATTGGGTCACACCCTTTTCCTAATCCCAAAATGGGTACTCCAACCAATCAGACTCCCTTTGCTGTCTTCCAGCCTAGAAGTCAGGCAAAACAAACAACAAAAAAAGTAGGGAAGCTTCATATGAGGTTCCTCCTCCAATCCTCAATAGTGCTTAGATAGCAAGGTAGTTAGGCCAGGTCTACACTGTAAACGTGCATATTTATATCAATGTTGTGCAGGGGTGTATAAAATCCACAGCTGTGAGCGACGCAGTTATATCTACCTAACCCCTGTTGTAGACAGTGCTATGTTGACAAGAGAGCTTTTCCCTTCAACATAGCTACCGCCTCTCGTGGAAGTGGATTAACTATGCCAATGGGAGAAGCTCTCCCATCAGTGTAGTATTGCCTGGACTGTAGCGCTTCAGTGAAGACAAGAGCCTTGATCTGCCTAGTCTCACTTGAGTGCAAGAAACCCCACTGACTTCATGCACTAGCTCTCCTGCTGTAGCAGAAGCCTGGGGGAGGAGGAGGACAGTCAGTTCTCAAGGATTCATCACTGGTGAACAAACTGTTTAAACAGAAGTATATTGCAGTAGAAGTTTTAAGAGGAAAGATGTTCCCTTGTTTGATATCCAGATTTTACTTTTCCCAACTTCTGAATGTTGCCAGATGTACCCTTGTGTATACGATAGCCACAAGCCCTTTATTGTAACTGGTAACAAACCTATAAATACAAATGCAAGTGGAGATGTTTCTGGTGTGTGCAGGGAAGACTCTGGATTCATACTCTGGCCATAGTAGAGCCAGGGAGCTTATCACTAGTTGCACTGCTTGGTGTTCAGCTGTTTGAATTTGTGATGCAGCTGTTAAAAAGCTTTCCAGCAGGATTCATTTACTCTCGAGCTCTGACAGCGTATTCATTTCTCCCCTTTGGGCCTCTTTGTACCACAATCTACAGCAACTAATTGTGATGCTACAAACAGAATTGTGACCATAGGTGAGAAATACCCGGTACATGAATTCTAAAAGCGAGTCCTGTGCAAGAATGAAACGATCATAAAACAAACACAGGAAATTATTTAGAATTTCCTTATGTTGAATATTTTGAGTGTTCAGTAGCTCAGGTCATTAAGTTGCAGGATTGTTTTATGCCTCTTTGATGTGGGAGGGTGAGGGGAAGAGAACTGTTGCTTTTCCAATCCTTATTTTTTCTGTTATAGTCTGGAATGTGTCCTCATGAGTTACAAGAAGAAATGCAAACCAGCGGAAGCCATCTCTCTCCTTCAAACCTGCTGTATTCTCAAGCTCTCACCTACTGATGTATAAAGCAAAATTATTTTGATTAGTCATGTGTTAACTTTCTCTGGTTTATAGGAAATGTGCCTTTATTTAAAAGTTACACTCCTAATTTTAAAATGCTAATAAGCACAGCCCACAACTTGCACAGTGCCTTGGTTATCTTGAGTATGAGCTGATGAAGAGGATTTCATGTTTGCATTTCAGAATCTAGAAGCAATGTATTGTTGCCAGTGACTACTGCATTCTAGATAAATTTGAAGAGTATGTTTGGGTATCTGTCCTTTTCGCTGTCTCTTCCGTGCCCCCAATTTAAACGTGTCTTTTCTGACACACTACTAAAGGGGTGGGAACCAAATCGTAAATTTGTGCCTTCTTGGAAGAAACTCTTAACACCTTTGCCTGCCTTGTCTTACTCCATTAATGCCTTCTGACTGGTTGTGGAAGAGCCTGCCACCCTTGTAAACACTACTTGTCGTTCACTGCTGTTTTATGAATATGCAGTTAAATTCTATTATTGAAGCTCTAAAGATTTGAGCACTGAACCATTAGTGCTGCCTTGTGGTATTCGTGATTAAACACTTCTTTATAAGGTGTTTACATTGTCTTCAAAAGACAGTCTGTCACTTTTTGGTGTCAGTTTAATCTAAGAGTACCTTTAAAAATGTTTAGTGTTTGTCATGTAGACACTTACCAAAGTTGGTTTTGTTTGGGGTTTTTGTCTTTTGCCAAAAAGTAGTTCAGTGAAGGCTTTTCTCTGCAAGCCAGCAAGATGTTTCCAGTGTAGAATCAGTGCCAAATGTAGTTTAAAAATTTATATATATATTTATATGTAAAATGTTTGCATTACTTCACAAATTGTCTTCCCTCTAAACTAGTCCTCAGGGTGAGTGTTCCTCTAGGACTTCAGGAAAGGCTGGTAACAAATGCTGTTGCCTCTTCCCTCTTATTGCCAAACTTTGTAGGTATGGGTGACTACTCTCCAGTCGGAGGGAAAGAAATAACTTGGTGCTTCACCCATTGAGTCACCACTGTGTGTACTGTGTCTAATCTGTCTGTTTCTAATTTCTTCCCAGTCCTTGTTTCTACTTGTCTCTTTTTTCCTCCCTTACTTTTCAGGGTAGATTTACAAGTAGCTACACTGTGAAATTGATTCACGAACCTAATCAACATAGCCTACTTCTTTGAGTGTTGGATGTTGCTTTGGCTGTTATCATAAAAAATGAGCCAGACTCTTGATGGACAACTACCAGAAAGATGTGACTGAGCACTCAGAGGGTGGCTAAGCCCAATGGTGGATCTGCTCTCTAAGCACCTAGGGAGAAATATTGACCTCTTTACCCCAAAGTACAAGATGCTTTAGACTGATTTTTTTTGTGTGTGTAGTGAGTGTTGTGGAAAGTTGCTCTGTTGGCTTATAATTAACTATCTAAGGCCTTGCCTGTTTCTCTGAGGATGAAGAGGGAGAGAGGCAAGGATTTCTGTGCCTACTGAGTACTTTAATTTCTGCTCTACCTTCATCACTGTAGTGACTAAATGTACAAAGTCTCTTAAAATAACTCTACTGTATAAATGCACCATGGACCAGTAACAAAGCTAACTGTACAAACTGAAATCTTATTAACTCACAATTAAGAAAATTTTTACTATTATGTTTATGCTGCAGCTTTTAAAGGAATATTAACTCTGTGTACTAGTTCCTACACTTTCAGAGGTTTCTAAGTGTATGTCATCAGGCAGGCCTGGGTCCCTGCACTGGGCTGGCAAAGAGGCCTTTGTAACGTTTAATAAAGTGGCTTTTGAAACTTCCTCGTGTTCCCCTGTGTGTGTGTGGGGGGGGGGGGGGTGTAGGGAGCCAGGGTTCTGCCTTGCGCTGCCGGGGAGGGCGTTGAGGGCCGAGTGGGCCAAGGGCGGTTGCTGAGCTGGGGCAGGCGGAGCCCCGCCCAGTGTGAGAGGGACGTGGGGCGGGGCAGCTGGGCGCTGAGGCGGTTGCGGCTCGAGCCCCGGCCAGTGGCGTCCCGCTGATGTTCTAGCCCCTCGCGGGTTGAGGGAGGGACCTCCTGACAGCCGCTCTCCCGCGCTGCCCAAGTGAGTCCGCTAGGCTCCGCCCCCACTCCTATTGCCCTGTGGGAGCGCGGGGCGGCTGGCCCGGGGCCCAGTGGGAGGAGGGGGCGGGGCCTACTCGCGTCGGGATGGGGGAGGGCGGCCGGGCGGAGGCAGGGGGAGAGACCCCGCTAGCAGCTCGAGCCCGGGAGTGAGGGGGAGGGCCCGAGCTCTGGGGGCTATAGCTACCAAGCCGCCGGGCTGAGGGCAAGGGCTGTATAGCAGCCCTGGGGTGGGGGCTTAACTCTCCGACCTTGGGGGCTCTATGACCCCCCCCAAGCTGGGGCAGAGGTGAGGGTTTAGGGGGCTCTGTAAACCCCCCTGGGCTGGAGTGGAGGTGAGGGGTTGGGGCGCTCTATAACACCTCCCATTCTGGGGTGGGGGGGTCTCTATAACCCTCTTCTGGGGCAGGAGAGATGCTAAGACTGTATTTCCCTCCACCCCCAGCTTAGGGAACTGTATAATCCTCCATATTTGGGGAGAGGACAAAAGAGGTGTTTGGTGGGGGTGGAACTGTGTAGCCCCCAGGACTGAAAGAGGTTTTGGAGGAAGGGGGGAACTCTGTAGTTCACTGGTCTGGGGAGGAGGAAGAGGAGTGGATTTCAATGGAAAGGAGTATGTAACACCACCAACCTGACCCCCCCCCTCTCCCTCCTCCCGGGCTACAAGGGAAGAGGAGTGTGGGCAGGGTATTATACAGAGCAGAGTGATTGTGAATAATAGTTTGTTTTTTTTTGTTTGGGGGCCTAACAGAAATATCCGAACAACATTTGGTTCAGTTTGAACTGAAAATGGACTTCTGTTTTTTTTTTTTTTGTTTTGTTTTTCACCAAACCTCTCATGGAGGATAGGTCCATCAGTGGCCATTAGCCAGGATGAGCAGGGATGGTGTCCCTAGCCTCTGTTTGCCAGAAGCTAGAAATGGATGACAGGATGGATCACTTAATGATTACCTGTTCTGTTCATTTCCTCTGACACACTTGGCATTGGCCTCTATCAGAAGACAGGTCCATCTAGCCAAGTATTCTTTCTTATATTCTTAACCAAACCAAAAATAAGTTTCAAGTCAAACAAAACGTTTAGTTTGACCTGGAATGAATGGTTTTTTGGGTTTTTTTGGTCTCAGGTTATTTTCAGGTTGGTTTGGGATTTTTTGTTTGTTTCATTTTGTATCAGTTGTCTTTTCAAAGAATGCTACTCTGAAGGTCCTGGACTTCAATCTCTTACCTAGTAGCCTAAATTTGGCCTCCAGAACCTCTCGCATGCCTTTCCCTATGTCATTGGTACCTACATGTACCATGATCATCAGCGCCTCCCCAGCACTACACATATGTATGTCCTAGATGTCTTGAGAAATCCTCAACCTTTATACCTGGCAGGCAATTGCCCATGCAGTTCTAGTCTGGTATCCATCCTACAACAGTGATCTATCCCAGATGCTTCTAAGAGAGCTGACTCTTCACCTGCCTCGTATTCTCCCCAAAATAATGCATATCTGAACTTATGCAATTGTGTATCTTGGAGTAGGAGAAAAATTTCCCACCCCAGCTGGTGAGCATCTTATGTCCTGAACTATGAGCAGTAGTCCTTGTAATTTTTTTATCAAGTCATGAATTAGCCCCCATGTAATTGTGTAATTTATAGCATTGCTAATTTGATTTAAAATATCCTATAGTCTGTGTTTGGACAGATGAGTCACATATGCTGCTTCTATTAGTGTCTATACTGGGTTCACATGTAATGTCTTGCTTTAAAAAATGTGCCCCTCCTGGGCCAAAATATGATGCTTTATTGTCTTTTGCAATAAATAATAAAGCTCAGATGTTCTTCATGGTGACTCCTATGCAACTGAAATGCCCATGTTGGGGTTTAAATATTGCGTTTGGATAACATGCAATGGACTTAAATTACAGCAAGGGAGGTTTAGGTTGGACATTAGGAAAAACTTCCTAACTGTCAGGGTAGTTAAGCACTGAAATAAATTGCCTAGGGAGGTTGTGAAATCGCCATCATTGAAAGCAGGTTAGACAAACACTTGTCATGGATGGTCTTGATAATACTTAGTCCTGCCTCAGTGCAAGTAACTGGACTAGAAGACCACTCGTGGTCCTTTCCAGTACTACAATTCTATGCATTAGTCTCTTGAATCCTGCATGTGTCTCTTTTGTGTACTGTGGATCTGCACAGCCTGACAATCATGTAATTTGCATAGTGATCTGTGCCAAGGCACTCAGCCTTGTGTGGCCATTGGGTACAGTGCTTCATCACTCCCTATTAGGTAAGAGTAGAGCATGTCCCCTTAAACTGTTATGTGATGTGTGTATGAAATGGATTAAACCGGGGTAGGCAACCTAAGGAGCTGATTTTCAGTGGCACTTACACTGCCCGGTCCTGGCCACCGGGCTGGGGGGCTCTGCATTTTAATTTAATTTTAAATTAAGCTTCTTATACATTTTTAAAACCTTATTTACTTTACATACAACAATAGTTTAGCTATATATTATAGACTTATAGAAAGAGACCTTCTAAAAATGTTCAAATGTATTACTGGCACACAAATTAGAGTGAATAAATGAAGACTCGGCACACCACTTCTGAAAGGTTGCCGACCCCTGGATTAAACTTTCAGAATAGGTCCTGTACTTATTGCTATCAGTTCTGGTTTGGATTGGGCTGTTCATTGCTGCATGATCACCTTGTTAGCACTACAGGGAGGATCAAAGATTGAGTCAGTGGTTTGAGGGATAGCTTAGTGGTTTGAGCCTTGGCCTGCTAAACCCACAGTTGTGAGTTCAAACCTTGAGGGGGCCATTTAGGGATCTGGGGCAAATTGGTATTTGGTCCTGCTAGTGAAGGCAGGGGACTGGACTCAATGACCTTTCAAGGTCCCTTCCAGCTCTATGAGATAGGTATATCTCCCTATATTTTAGAGGGGAGGGATAGCTCAGTGGTTTGAGCATTGGCCTACTAAACCCAGGGTTGCGCATTCAATCCTTGAGTGGGCCATTTTTGGATCGGGGGCAAAAATCCATCTGGGGAGTGGTCCTGCTTTGAGTAGGGGGTTGGACTAGATGACCTCCTGAAGTCCCTTCCAACCCTGATATTCTATGATTTAAAAGTCAGGATTGTAGGAGCTGTTTCCAAAATCCTCTTCTCATTGACATTTCTTGTTTATTTTGTTTTCCTCTGTTTTTCAGTCAGGAAACGGTTCATTTTTCCAAGCTGTGAATGACTATGGAGTATTCCAAACAGACATAACAACATACAGCATTGAGGAGCTGGTAGCAGTTACATCTGAATGCACCCCAAAAAACACAGTAAGTTCAGCTGCAAATCAGAGGTGTCCTTCATCCATTCTGATTCGGGAAACGCAAGACTAACAAATGCAGAAAAAAGTAACATTTCTTTTCCCCTTTGCCAAATGTAGTCAAGGTCTCCTTCAGAATCCCTTAGTTCTCTCAAATCACAAAAAAGTTTGTCATTTCTTGAGACAGCTTTGGTAAAATAGCTCCAAACCTGGAGAAGCAGTGTAGTTCGGGATGGCTTCTCTTTGGTTCATATTTGTACTTCAGGAATAAATTATTTCTACTTACTTTCTTCCTGATATACAGCATGTGCTGTGCTCCCTGGCTTTGCTTGGAAGAATGAAGGTTTCTTGAGATTATTTCAGTACCATTGGAGAGAGAGGTAGAGATAGATGGAATTGTCTTGAGTTTTCAGTGGTGTCACACCTCGATGTTGGTAATGAGGGCCAGGTCCTGTTCATAGCAACTTCTGTGTGGTCAGAAACCAGCATGTTCCTTGGGTAGGCTGATGGCCACAATGGGCCCAATTTGGAATCATGTGCCCTATTGTGTTAACAGTAGGAAGCCAGGAACAATCTTATAGAATGAGGAATTGTGATGCCTTGAATAAAATAAGATTTTGAACCCAGCACTCTAGTTTGAGCACAGATTTCTGAAGCTTTGTCTCAACCAATAATTTTGTACACTTATGTCACTGCTGGTGTGCTTTGGAGGAAATTACTTTTAAGAAATGCCTGTTTTCTAGGACACGTTTGTGACTATATTTTCCTTGCTTTCTGGGCAGATAGTGCATCTCTGTGAGCAAGCAGCCTCCATTCTGAACTGTAAGAAGAAATTTTTGGCCTCCTCCCAGTTTGTGGAGCTGCTGGTCCCTCAAGATATCAGTGTGTTCTACACACACACTATCCAGTCCCACCTCCCACTCTGGAACATGGAAACGCAAGCAGGTAACTTGGCAACATCCTTTCTTGCTTTGCACAGAAAATGGTTTGTCTTTGCAGCCTGAGCACAGAACTGCCTATATGCCTTATTGTACCCCTCCCCATCTCAAGCATATTAGTTTAAGCTGCCTTGCAGATTGGCTGCATTTTTCATGTATAGAAGTGTTTTAACAACAGTTTTTCCTTCATACTCTGACCAGTTGCACTTCGATTCCATATGAATTGCTTCTAGTTGCACTGCATATAGGATGCCCTTTCTCTTGGTGCCTCTCTGGGGGCTCAGATTACTGTACACATAGTTTCCTGGTTTCTTAATTCTTAGTTGGAAAAGTTCAACAGAAAGTGTTTAACTTACTTAAATACTTGCTTTTTCACCCCAAATACACTTGTTCAGAAAGGAAATTGTGTGCTGCTGCCAAGAAGGACCCAAATAGAAATAAGAGCCAAATTCAGAGGTGATTTTGGGTGAGTCTAAATTTGTGTAACTCACATGTTCAAGACCCCTCAGCTTATATGTTACAGATACTAAGGCTATGTAACTTATGCCCCACCAACACATCACCTTGAAATATGGCTCATGGACTCGTAAGTCTGAGTCTGAAGTTATTCTTAGTTGGTGTAATTTACATGCCAAGGAGTCAGAAGAGAGCAAGCAGGAAAAGCAACAAACAGAGCTGGTAAGAATGCTTAAGTAAAATGTTTAAATTACATTATCTTATACCTTCTAGCTCCTGGGTTTGTAAACTATTCCCTGTTATGCTCACTCATTGGTAAAGGATTTACATCACACTTCACAGCACCTCTGAATTTAGCTTTAAGTCTGCAGTTTCTCCAGGAGTGCTGGGGTTGGGGAAGACAAGAAAATACTGTGTGGACATGTTACAGTATCCTTAACTGATAAGAAGTGGGCTGGGTGGCTGGACTCTCGCTCAGAAAGTAAACTGGGGGATACTCAGTTTAGAATAGTTCTGTGGGCGTGGGAGATTTACTAAATGAACAGTTGTTGCCTTTTGTATTCTTTACTTTCCTGTTGGCTTCTGTGTATGAATATGCCCAAGTGAAATCCTTTTTCTGAAGGATCAGGCAAGTATATCATTAAAATTATATGTGGGGGTAGCAGCAGAGTTTATCCTTATTATTGGCCATTAAGGCCATGCTGAACTCCAGTGTGAAATGGTTTTTCTTACGTTTAAGATGAATGTGGGGAGTCTAATCCATCCCTCTGCATTTGGGCAGGATTGACTTTATTCCAATACCTTTCTCACTGTGCTGGTTGATCTTTTCAGGGGATGGATGAAAATCTGGCATTTGTGTTGATTCTCTTTAATCTTATTAGCATCCATCAGTACCATTGATCAGGAAAGGAAGAATGACCTTGGGGAAAAAGAGGTATCCCTGTTTTACCGATTGAAAACTTTAGCACAAATGGACTGATTTGCCCAAGGTCATACTGGAAATCTGTGTCAGAGCTGGGAATTGAAACCAGATCTCTTGAGTCCCCAGCCAATGCCTTAATCCTGAGGTCATCCTTCTCTCACTGTGGAGTCAATACTATTATAATCTTTTATGTTTGTGTGTTTTTACATATATAAAATTTAGTTGCCTTCTTCATACATATATATGATGATCTCATGTATAGCTGCACTCCAGTCTGTGCTGTCTTGTGAAGTGCATTGGTTGCATCAGAGGCTGTGCACCTGTGATCTAGTGTATTAGCTTTCCCAGATTTCTCTGAATCATTGAGAAATTTAACTACATTCCAGAAAATTGAGGTTCCAAGATCAGCTTCCATTCTCTGTAATGGCAAAAGGGGCACTTTGAATATAGAGCATAACATTTATGTTTTTAAATCCAGAAATCACTTATAAAATCCCCAAATCTTTGTTTGTAGTACCTGTTTCTTCAGAATTTTCTAAAGCACCTATGCTCCCCTTGGTTATACTAGGCCCATTTGACTCCAAGAGATTCATGGAATAGTGATGCTTTCTAGCAAGTGCACACTGGGCATAGCTTTGAAAATATTTTTTGTTGTTGTGTTGTTACATTCCCAGTGTATCAAACTGGATCCTTTAGGCTCCACTTCTTTCAGCTTAATCCAAAGAGAGAAATTGCTGGAAGGTATTGTCATAGCATTAACTTATCTCTAAAATTATTTTACTAAATTCTGTGTGTGAAACACCCCAGTAAACACACACTTTAAGTCTTGATATTAGAAATCCAATACAATCCCTTCAGCCAGAGTAAAATGCAATAGATGCATTTGAAAGCCTGTTTTCTTTGTTTAAAAATTGAACTTGTGCAGACACCAGATGGTGTATGTCTTCCTTTCAAGGACCTGCGTTATTGTTACCACTCAAGAAAGGGATTTTGGAGTCATCATGGATAGTTCTCTGAAAACATCACCTCAGTATGCAGCAGCAGTCAAAAAAGTTAACAGAATGTGAGAAACCATTAGGAAGGGGATAGATATTAAGAGGAAAATATAATGCCACTATATAAATCCATGGTACACCCACACCTTGAGTACTACATGCATTCATGGTCACCCCCAGCTGAAAAAAGATATATTAGAATTAGAAAAAGTACAGAGAAGGGCAACAAGAATGATCAGGAGGTATGTAATAGCTTTCATATGAGGAGAGAGAAAAAAGACTGGGAGTGGTCAGCTTGGAAAAAAGATGGCTGTTTGGAAATATGATACAGGTCTATAAAATCATTAATAATATGGAGAAAGTGAATAAGGAAGTATTATGTATCCCTTCACACAACACAAAAACCAGGGGTCACCCAATGAACTTAATAAGCAGCAGATTTAAAACAAACAAAAGGAAGTATTTCTTCACACAATGCACAGTCAACCTGTATCCTGTCCATGACTTTTACTAAAAATACCCCTAACTAAAGCGCTGGGGAGGGGGGGCGCTCCCATGGACGCTGCTGCTCTGGGGGGAGGCTCTTGGTTACACTGTTGCTCCTGGGGTTGGGGCATTCCAGGACCCCACTGCAGCTGCGGGAGGGCAGCCCGGGGCCCTGCTGCTGCTGCTGCTGGGGGGTGGCCCAGGGCCCCACTGCCATTGCTGATGGGGAGGGCAGCCTGGGGCCCCACGGCCGCTGCTGATGGGGGCGGGGGCAGCCTGGGGTCCTGACGCTGCTGCTGGGGGACAGCCCGGGGCCTTGCCGCCACCGCTGCTCCAGGCAGGAGGTGGTGGCCTGGGGCCCCACCGCTGCTCTGGGCAGGGAGCCGTGGCCCGGGGCTCCGCCACCACTGCTGCTGCTGGGGAGAGGCAGCCCGGGGCACTGCTGCTGCTCCTAGATCATTGCTCCAGGGCAGCACTGTCACGGAGTGTGGGGGGGACACAAGGCCCTGCACCCCCAGCTTCCTGCAATTCACCATGACTCTCAGCCAGCCAGTAAAGCAGAAGGTTTATTTAGACGACAGGAACACAGTCCAAGACAGGTCGTGCAGGCGCAGACAACAGGAACCCCCCAGTTAGGTCCTTCTTGGGGTCCCAGAGCACCACAGCCCCCTTGGGAGGTCAGAGCCCTGTCTGCTTCCCAGCCATTCCACCAGCCAGCTCTGAAACTCTCTCCCCAGCGTCCCCTCCCACAGCCTTTGTTCAGTTTCCTCGGGCAAAGGTGTCACCTGGCCTCTAACCCCTTCCGAGGTTCTCACATTACATGCTCAGGTATTCTCCCTCACGGCCAGTCTCCCATCCTTCAATGCAGACCGTCCTAGCCAACCTCCCCTGCCTTCCCAGCCAACACTCCCCACTCAGCCTTCAAAGACCACATTAAGAACAGTCCCAGTTCGTCACAAGCACCTGGGCGCAGCTGCCTGGGGCTGCCCAAGCAGCAGCCAGTATGGCTGGCCCCGGAGACACCCCAGCTGCTCGGGAAGCCCGAGGGTCAGCTGCACGTGCCGCTGCAGAAGTCACATGAGGTCCCGGAAAGTCACGGAATCTGACTTCCATGACCTCTGTGGAAGACTCACAGCCTTAGAAATGATATATGTGGATCTCGCTAACAGGACAGGCTAGTATGAATGTGATTGCTCAGCCTCTGCCCTTTGTAGTGAGTGGCATTATGTTAGGATTTCAGAGCAGTTCCTTTGTTGGGTTACCTTCCTCAGGATTTGATTGGAACATCCATCTTGATGTATTTGCACCCAGAAGATCACCCCCTTGTGGTTACCATTCAGCGTAAGAGTAAGTCCTCAATACTTGTAGGGAATTTCTACAATTTTATAATGTCCTTTCAGACTTGTGCTGGTCTCTAGCCTGGTCAACAATGTGGTGAATTCAAGCATCTGATTTAAGTTTAAAATGTTTATTCTTAATCTGCTTTGATAGATCCCAAGCCTTGACACAGCAGTATTATGATGTAAACCAATCCTCTTTGATTTCCATGCAGTCCTGAAGTTTGCAGGCCAGCCTTCATTTGAGCATTCGCCCATCAGATTTTGTACTCAGAATGGAGATTGTTATGTTGGATACCAGCTGGTGCAGCTTTGTGAACCCCTGGAGCAGGAAAGTCGTGTTCATCATTGGCCGGCACAAAGTCCGAACGTAAGTCAGTTGTGGAACTGAACCCCTCAGAGACTTTCTCTTTCCCACTAAACTCTCTGCATAGCAAAACCACTTTCTTTACTATATCAGAGTACTACCACTAGTAATGCACTGGAGAGCAGCTAGATGGCATGTGTGCTTCGGCCCATTTCTCAAAAGAGACAGCCTGGGTTAGCGAAGGAGCATAACAGTAATGAAATATTGGACAAATGGAAGCCCAAGCAAATTTTATTTGTGTAATTGTTTTAACATCCAGCTACCATGGTGATGATTATGTATAAACACCTAGACTAATTTGATCTTCTAAGTGAAAACTGAAGAGGTGTGTGAAAAGTATAGACCACAGTAAATAATTGTTCTTTGGCGTTTAATCCTCATTTGTTTGAGTGAAAGTTAAATGATCCTGAATATTGTATTCCCAAAAATAGAGAAATGCATAGCCTGTGTCCCCCAGCCAACAACTGCCTACAGAGCTGTTGCTTTCTGTTGGGAAGCAGGGTTGCTTTAATTCACTTTGTAATTGAAAACATTTAGTTTCTGTTTAGTCTTTTAATGCTTTAAATTGGGTAAATGTTACTCTTCAGTCTGCAGGGTTCCCCTTTAGTTCCCAGCAGGGTTGGATATATGACTTTCTGCCTTCTACAGCTTATATGGTTGGTTTCCCATAATAAATGGCTTTCAGGATACGTACTGACTTGCCAGAGTTACCTTTCATATCAAAATCTTTATTGGTTTTGAATTTTTCTCTCATGAATGAGAAGAGTGCAGAGGAATAGATGCTATGCAACCTTTATTCGTGCTAGTCTGCTGGCTGCCATTCCAGACCTGGGTCACTGCACAGGGCACTACTGGGGTACCTAAATCTTCCTTTTCTTGTCATGGGCCCTAATTGAATAGAGACTATCACTTGCACCAAGTTGTATGTTGGTTTAATGAAGCAAATGCCTGCAACAGGTAAGAGAAGTCACAGACACTCATTTTATTTGCAACATTTTCCAAGTTTGACCCAACTCATGTTAGGCAAAAGCTCATTGTCTTTACTCCCCTCCCCCAGATAAAACTCAGTGCACTGACTGCCAGCAATAGAGTCCCTGAAACTCCTTCCTAAATATTTTATTCTGGTGACTGCAGATTTCAGCCAATCAGAGTACTCTCTGTACCCCTGATTATTCTTGCTGACTAAGCTGGAGATGACATCAACCCGAGGTGACCAAATCAGGGGTCAGTGCATGCTCATTCATGCCTCCAGACAAAAACACTTCAGGCTGTCAGACATGTTAATTATCTTTCTATCTATCTGTCTATATCAGGGAGTTTTATAGCATCCATCATGGTATCCATGGATTTACTACACAGACTAAAATTATTGCCAGTGAATGTTCTTAAAGGTTAGCTATAAAAACAGAATTTTGATTTAACCCTTTGGAGACTGAGGCAGAGGCACAGATACATTCCCCAAGAACCTATGTACTTAGCATTTTGGAAAGACCTGCTGGTAGATGCCTAGCAGTACAAGCCTCAGATGCAGTGATATATAGAGAAGTATTTCAGCAACTGTTGTTTTCAAAGCCAAATCATCTGTCTTTCAGTCTTAAAAATTAATTTAAATTTTAAAAAAATATATTAGTAAGTCAAGAATCATCCTAGTCCATTAAAATGTCAGTGGGGTGGAGAGTTGGGTTTTGGTTTTTAAATTTGGAAAATGAATATAGTAGCTGTCACAGCAGAAAGAGGAAGAGAGATGTTATCCTCTGGAATGGCACAGTTTTCAGACCTAAATGTGTTTTGTACAAATATTTAAAATGGTGATGCCCCTGTAAAACAATAGGGCTATGGGAAGGAACTGTCACTTTCTTTCTGGGTAGTAATAATCCCTTGCCAGAATTGTTTCTGATATTTTCCCTCCGAGTGTACTATTTGAGGACCAGAATAGCACCTCATAAAGCAGCAGAGTTAATACCGTTCCCTAAAAATCTGCTCTGTAATCTTGTTTATATAGATCTTTCTTTAACTAAATTAGGTTTGACTTGACATTAAACTTTCATTGGTATTTCACAGGAGCCCTCTGAATAAAGATGTTTTTGCTGCAAGAAGCAAAGAGATGAGCAGTGTCAATAAAGAGATAAGAGAATTTTAAGGACAAATATACAAGCTTCTCCTGCAGGTAAAGAGGATGAAGGAAAATCTGAAAGTCTCACAAAATAATGAAGATTCTTCACTTACATCTCTGGAGTCACTAGAAATTTTGTGTTGCTAACTGCATTATCTCTTTTTACTGTTAGCTCTAAGACAATGAATTCTGCCTTTCTTACAGCCAGTTCATAGCAATGATTCTAGTGGTTATGGAAGACTTGGTAGCAATGGGTCTTACGAACATTACATCAGCATAGCGTCCTCTAGTGACTCCAGTGGGAATTGTGCTGAGGAAATACAGCAGAACTAGTAAGTCTATCAATATGACATTGCCCAGGTAACAATAGAAATATAATAATAAAACTGAAAATTCTCATGGCAGACATACTCCACGCATTGTGAAATTATATTGAAGTGGGAAGTTACAACAAGACAAATCAAGAGCTTGAGTTATATATACTTGGAATGGTCCAACATACAAAATTTTTAAATTGCCAGAGTAAGCATTTACCTGACTGGAATTGTCAGATACCTCAAACAAAGTTATCATGTGAAGTAAATTACAGACATATAATGATATATAGTGACTTCTTTCAGAGAACTGGCAGACTTGACAAAATAATGGGGAAACCAGGTTAAAAAGAAATGGCATCTAGGGTTAAAAGAAATGTGCAGGGTACCCCTATCAGAATACATATGTGAACAGACATTCTGTGAATACAAATTTTAAATATAGTTTCCTAAACAATATCCTGGGTAAGTCATTAACTTGTTCTATCCTTTCATCTCTGAAGGCTTATATCAATTCAAGAAAATTATTCAAAGGCAGAGGTTGTAGACTTTACCATAGTGAATCTGAGTGATAAAAGTCAAGACATGCCAAGCTCAGGCTGACAAGTCCATCCCTCTATGCTAGGTTGGATTGAGGTACCTTAGCACATTATTGTGCTTATGTTTGCCTGTGTTTACTCATGTTTCCTCAGTCTGACTCCTGTAATTTTCTCACACCCCCAGATGACATTGCAGCAGGTCTGTGCCAATGTGAACTGAATAAAGAATCTGGGTCAACAGCTGCATACTAAATCACAGAGCAAACTGCAGAACAGAAAGGATCCAGTCCTAGATACTGTACTGCAGGGAGGTGAGTTAATAGAATCCTGATCCCTAGATGAAATGTGAATTCCCCATGATCTGTAGTCCTGCTTTTTAGACTTGAGTGGCATACTGGCTCTGACAGCTTCGTGTTAGAAATTCTTACATCATGTAAAATAGATCTAAGTGTTTGCTGTTCTAACCCATTTTATTGGAGAAGCAGGCTATGGTTATAAAACTTTTGTATTGCAGTAGTGCACAGAGTCCCTGATCAGGACCCTTTTGTGCATAGGCACTGTGCAAATACGTAAGAAAACGTGGTCCCTACCCCAAAGAGCTTGCAATCTAAGATTAAAATCCTCCACTAAAATGTTTAGGAATTTGAAGTCCGTTTCATTACTAAAGTTAAATTAAACTTCTAGGTGTGTTGACAGCAAGATTCTACTATGAATTGTGAGACCCAGCGTTAAGTCCACTGTGAACAGTGACTTGTGCACAGCCTCGATGAGGAGAGCTCATATCCTGTGATCACTGTGCTACCTTTTAAGCTAATAGAATGGTTTTAACATCAATACTATGAGTTGCCATAGTTTCTCTTGGTTTAGAGGTCAGATGTTGTGATTTGTAAATAGGGATGGCGAGCAGTAGAAAGTAACTAAAAGCTACTTTTAAAATTGGCAGCATTTGAAAAACTAATTGATAAACCTACTTATGTGATGGGAAGGCTCAGTATCTGGGGTTTCCATCCCATCACCAAGGATACTTCAGTTAGCCTGCTGGTGTTAGGGTAGGACAGGGGTCGGCAATGTTTGGCACGCGGCTCGCCAGGGTAAGCACCCTGGCGGGCCAGGCTAGTTTATTTACCTGCTGACGCGGCAGGTTCAGCTGATCGTGGCCCCCACTGGCAGCGGTTCGCCATCCCTGGCCAATGGGGGCGGCGGGAAGCGGCGCGGGCGAGGGATGTGTCTCCTTTGTGTTCACTAAGATCTTCTGGAGTGGATGTTTCATCTTAAGCTTGTAATTTTTTTTCTTGTAGACAATACATTGTTTCAGCAAAATGTCCTCATTTGAGCTCACAGAATTAGTTAATTTATGGGAGTGATACTATCACAGGCCATGTACCCTCATAAAGACTTACTTAGGGGGCAGCTCTAAGATGCTTTTGGAAGATGACGATTTTTTTTCTTTTGTAGGCAACCAGAACACTGCTTCGTATATTCTCCAGGCACTGAGAAGTAACATCACTGAAGGCCCAGAGAGTTCATCCTGTGATGATTCAAGGAAGATACAACATGTTCTAGCCTACCAGCAGATCAGCTGTGAGGACAGTATCATCATGTGGTAAACTTGTTCTAGAATTATTTTGGGGAAGTTCTACAGCCTGTGTTATGCAGGAGGTCAGACTAGATGGTCACAATGGTTTATTCAGGCGTTTGAAACTATGAACATTATAGCATTCTGTTAGCACAGGAGAATCAAAAAGTGAAACTGTCAAGAAATGAAAGTCTTGTTTCACGGTCAAAGTACAGTGAATGTAAAAAGTAAACAGCATGAACAGTTAGTCACAATTATTTTTAAGTATTTAAACTTTTTTTTTCATATCAGTATCTTATACTACAACTAAGTGCCTGAGCAACCATCAAACAAAGATGAAAATTCTCTGACAAACTTGGAACTTTCCCTTATAGAATTGACTAGTCTGTATCAGGCTAAAATATAGTTAATGCAAAACCCAATGTTAGTGATGCATGTAGGAGCCTGTCATATGCTTGATTTGGCCAGGATTATAAAAGGAAAAGGAAAGGTAGTGCAAAAGAGACCCATAGGGGAACATTCCTTTCTGCTCCCAGCTGGCTGAAGCTGGACTGGCCTCGGGGGTGTATTTCCCAGTCGTTTGAGTTGATTTGTACTGGTTTTGAATTGGTGCTTTTGAGAATAAAGCCAGCCCTGAAGACGGGGATGTGAAGAGTCCAGCAGATGGGACTTGGTTTTTCCTTCCCCTGCTAGTGGGTCTCCCCCCGGCTTACAGTTAGTTTGAAAAACCAAGCGCTCAGCTATTGGAATTACTTGATGTTTAAGGTTGAATGCTCATCCTCTACTTGCTTCCTTGTGCATATGCATTCTGTATTGTGTATATTGTATTCATTGTCAAATAATACAAGATATAATTCAAACTGGAATCTCTTCTATAACCTTAGTACTGTGAACACTCTGTACTTAGCTGTATTACTGAAAATATGACTGCATCCTCTGCTAAATAGTCACCCTGATGTTATGCTTATGGTTCGGTATAGACTATAGTATATAAAATAATAAGATACTATCACCTTACTTCTGAGGTTGAGTTCATGTCTGTCTGAGCAAATGGAGTAGAAATTGCTTCCATGATTATAGCTTTATAGGAACTTCACTAGATGTGCACTTATGCTATAGATCTCTTGTGTTTGACCTTGCTTCCATTTATAAAGATGGACTGGCTGGTACAACCACAGATGATACAAGCTCAGATAGAGCTTGCACAGTTAGTTCCAGTGAAGGATGGACAGGAACCTAGTGCTGTTACTGTATCATTCCTGTGCACCTCAGTCTCCGTGGGTGGGATATCATTCACTCAGCTGCTGTTATATGAATATATTTGAGTTGTGACTTATGTTGTTCTCTCTCCCTCTGCAATGTCACGTGAACCCACTCAGTAGCTCAGATGAGATTGTTTTCTGAATGATCATTCATTGAAAGGGGGAGCAAACCCCAGGATGCCAGGCCAAAGAGTTACTTGTTTTCCTTCTCTTTTGTAGAAGTGACTGCAATAGAAGATGCCACTGTAGAGTATGAACAAATTGAGCTGCCTCCTCTGAATGCTCAGAGTCCCACTGTGGTTCTTGAGAATTTAAGCAAGTTGGACTAACAAAGGAGGTTTTGTCAGCCCACACTCTGAAAAAGGAGCAGAACTACATTGACGGGCTCCACCAGAGGATATTGTCATCTCTGTATAGGTCCTATCTCTATCAAGGGAGCAGAAGCAACAGTGGATTTTCCTATGGTCAAGGTAGGCACCAGTTGTTCTGTGTGGTAAATGAATTAGTAACTGAGTCTAGTTCTGCATCTTGTGACCTAATCAATATCTTACTAGTCCTGCAAATCCGAGCAGGATGTTTTCTTCTAATTGCTGGGGCTTAATAGTAGTCACAGCACAGAAGTCTCTACCCAGTCCTAGATACTGCTATCCTGGACTTGTATCAGGACATGTAACTCTTACAATAAACGCTGCAAAAGGCCACACAGCAGAGTAATGCCTCCTATTACTAGGACTCCAATACTCTGAAAGAATAGGTCGGGGTAAGCTTAGGAGAGCAGTAAGAGGGGCTGATGAGATATAGAAGAGGACTGTCTGGGCCTGCTAGCAAAAATTTTCCTATCCTGACTGGAGAAACTGTCCAGGGGCATATTCTGCTAAATTAACTTTCTGAATGTGTTGCATATTCTCCATTATTTCTCTGAAGGCCTGTCTCTGTCTCTCCATACTTGCTGCTTCAGTGAATGACTATTTTTCCTCTCTTTTAGGAGACTCCTCTTCAAAGCAGACCAGCCCAGTTAGCTGTAGAAGAGGCAAATGTGGGAAACTCAAGTGCCAGAAACCACTAGAGCCCTCATACAGGCATTCATCTAATAGAAATGATCTTCCACACAAGAAGAGAACAGCTTCTGGGAAACAGTTCTGCTCTCCCTCTAAAGCAGTGGTTCCCAAACTTGTTCCACCGCTTGTGCAGGGAAAGCCCCTGGCGGGGTGGGGCAGGCCGGTTTGTTTACCTGCCGCGTCCGCAGGTTCGGCCAATCGCGGCTCCCAGTGGCTGTGGTTCGCTGCTCCAGGCCAATGGGAGCTGCTGGAAGCGGCACAGGCCGAGGGACGTACTGGCTGCCACTTCCAGCAGCTCCCATTGGCCTGGAGCAGCGAACCGCGGCCACTGGGAGCCGCGATTGGCCGAACCTGCGGACGCAGCAGGTACACATACCGGCCCGGCCCGCCAGGGGCTTTCCCTGCACAAGCAGCGTCCCAAGTTTGGGAACCACTGCTCTAAAGCATCACATCTGGAACCCCCACAGTGTGACCTTCCCTCATTCCTTGGCCCTTCCCATCCATTCTTACCCAGTGTCTGGTTTTCCTATCCCCCCTTCATGACCCCTATAGGAGGTGATTGTGCCACCCACTCAGTAAGACCTGAGTCCATATCATCACATCTGCCCTACAACATGCAACCCCTACCAGCCTTCCCTTTTCCATACATGGACACAGTTATGGCCATGTTGTTTCACAGTTTCCCCAGATATACTCAGATACTTCAGCCTTTCTTTCTTGCTCAGTATGCTTGCTCCTCCTCTTTAAATCCATGCTCCACAATGCCCCCAGGCCCTCTCTTCAGTATACCATCAAACCCTGTGGCGCAGCCCTCTCCAATATCTACACCCATGTCTGTTGAAGAGCAGCAAGAGACCCAGAGTGATCAGCCACCACTGTTCAGTAGCTTCAGTTGAACCTGCTTCAAGAGGAGCTGCCAAGCCTTTGGAACCTCCCAGTGGAGCTGGAGCTGGAGCACATGTGGAAATTAAATGTGTAAGTAATGCCAGGTATTAAATGCAAACAAGGAGCCCTATAGGAAACCTGACTTTTGTGGGGTTTGATCAGCAGACACTGATACTGTTCTGTGTTCAAGCATCACAGCAGGTTTTTTTATCACTGACTATATTTTACAGAATGAAAGGTACAAATTGCTTTCAGGCTCTGACCAAAAAAGTAGTTTATATTCAAGTTCTTGGACTCTTCTTACAATACAATATTGGCAGCTATAAATGTCACAAAACAGTGCCCTTCCAGTCCAGGCTACCATGGGTTGCCTTTGCTCTCTTAGGCAGTGGTGTTTTAGTTCATGCTGTCTACCAGGAATGTTGGGTGGGCTTCTGTATGTGGAACCTGGCTAGGGCTGCACAACTCACTTCCTCTCTGAACCAGTCCTTCAGGCTTTGTGGAAAACCAAAACAAAGGGAAGACATCATTTTAATTAATTACCCCCTTTGTCTCCCAGGGATGCAGCTAATGAATGAAGAACAGGGAATCTGTGTGGGTCGGTTTCCATATGGGGCATAGAAAAAGCCTTTCTCCAACTTCCGCTGTATACTCAGAGGCAGGAATCTGAGGTCTGTAGGCAAGGAAAAAGTGTTGGCTCCTGAATCCAGATTGGGCTTTAACCACTGAATCTTTGCTGGGTAGGGCCCTGAAGGGGAGTGACATAGCCATGGCTGCAGAAGCTGAGAGTTTCACATAGTGAATCGGGGGACAAGAGTACTTAAGCTTCCTTGTAGTATACCGTTATGCTTGCTTGATATCCATGGCTGTGTTGACACAGCATAAAGAAGCAACTAACTGATTTTTGCTGTCTTGTCAGCAGAAAATCTTGAGTTTACAGCAAAATTATAGTATCTTGAAATAAATCTGATAAAAAGGGTCCACAGCAGAAACGAGTATGATGAAAGCCCAGAGGGCTGCTGGCTTCACCATGAGTGTTTGTTTATCCTGAGCTTCAGGGGCAGTGATTTATTTTCAGACCTGTAAACTCCATATTAATCTGCTGAATTGATGTAGGAACTACTAGCACTTCTATTGCACTGCCCACCAAAATCAGAAACTCCCCTTTTTAATCATGAAGGTAACTTCTGTGGATAGATTGTTACATTCTCTTTCCAGGGCATTGATCTGGAGAATAGTGAAAGCCACTCCGTTTCCAGTGAGCTGTTTGACCTTTTATTGTGAGAGGGCTCTCAGATGTGTACAAGTTCAGCAACAACAGGCAATGAATCAGCTGAATCTAGCTCTATAGGCTCTTGTTCTAATGGTTCTAGCACCAATGAGGTTTCTCCTTGTGGCACAGGTAGGGAAGCTTTGGGATTGGGGTGCCATTGCTATAGTCAGATGTCCCTAAACTGTGGGGCACACCCCCATAGGGGGGCACAGAAGAACTTTCGGGGGGGCCCAGCTGGGGCCTGGGCCAGCCCCCACGAGGGGTGGGGAGGGGGTACCACCCAGTTACGCTCCTGGCTGCTGACTTGGCCCTCCGCGCCCAGGTACCCAGCTGCCAGCCCAGGGGACCGGATGAGGCTCCGCCCCAGCTGTGGCCCCAGCCTCAGCCCCCTTACCCCTGTCTGTGTCCCCCGCTTCACAGAGCCACAGCCCTGGCTCGGGCAGGGGGGGCACAGACAGGTGGGGGGGCACAAGGTAAAAAGTTTGGGGACCACTGGCTTAAGTCATGGATGGCGTATTGTAGTACTGAACCTATTAACTGTTTACAGCTAGAGGTTATGGTGGGTGTGGGAACTTGCCACTGAAAGGGGTGGTGGTTGTTTTTTTAAACCAATTGTCAAAGTTAATTATTTGGGGGCAATTATTACTCAATGTGCTTTAGACAGGGCCAGCTCCAGGGTTTTGGCCGCCACAAGCAGCCAAAAAAAAAAAAGCCGCGATCGCGATCTTGGCGGCAATTCAGCAGGAGGTCCTTCACTCCGAGCCGGAGTGAGGGACTGTCTGCCGAATTGCCGCCGAATAGCTGGACGTGCCGCCCCCCTCTGGAGTGGCCGCCCCAAGCACCTGCTTGACAAGCTGGTGCCTGGAGCCAGCCCTGGCTTTAGAGTTAAACAAAACAGGAATCTGAAGTGTCTCTATTTTTCCTTGTACATCAAGCCTTTCCATGCTGTTTTGTTGCGTTTGGTTCCACACACTGATCATAGCCTGCATCCCACTTGACCCAGGGTGAGGCTGACGAGAGGAGGGTCTCTTCAAACAGTCACTGGGAAAATAGGACAAACTCATTTTGAAGAAGGGAAGGAGTTGTGTGGATTGTGTGTTTGTGGGAATCTTGAGATGCTCAGTAGAAGTAGAGTTATACTTTGGATTCCTAAGAGTCAGCAGCAGCTTGTAATCTCTTGCCATAAGGATCATCTGAACAGTTACCTGCGGTCCAAGTGTAGAATCAGCCCACGAGGGGCTTGCAAGTTAATTCACTGCCTGTGCTGGATTTTGAGAGATTTTTACAGGAAACTGTTGACTTAATTTTCTGCAATAATTCTCAGCAGGCAGTCAGTGTGAGTCAGTCTGGAAGATGATGGATTGTACACCTGAGCCTGTACTAATGACATATCAAGTACCTGACAGGTGAGGAAATAGTAACATTTTTCTAACACTGTGTTCAAAATTATGCATAGAAGAATTATAGAATTAGAAATGAGGCTATAGGAACTCTACAGGCTTCATCCAAGAAGACAGCATGAGCTGTCCCTATTGTTCTGTATGGTTTTAAAAAAAGGGATGCCTGGGGGGGATCCCAAGTTGTCCTAGAGGTTGGAGCCAGAAAAGCAATCGTTTGTATCCTGTAGCCTTTCATGCTGCATGTCATTCCCATTAGTATGATCTAATATCTCCTGAATCTTCCAAAGATGGCCTGTTGCTTACAACTAAAGATGCACAAACCCATGTATTGTAAGACACAAAAGGAGAAAATTTCCCACATTGAAGTGCATCTAAACTGCTTCAGCTCACTAAACTTCCCTCACAAGGCTAGTTTTTCTCCTGGGTGCTGTAGTCTCCAGGATTTTGGATCCATGAAGAAAGGGACAATTAGAGTTGGCTTTTGGTGGGTTATGCAAGTTTAGGGTGCCATCTCCAGAGAATCACAATCATGTTCTCCTTTGGCGTTATCATAATCATTTTAAACACCTAGAACCTAACGACTGTCATTTTGATCATCCCTTCCATACAGAGCACTCTTCACTTATGTACAATAAAGATTTTGAATGTAACCCAGTTTCCAAGCCTGCTACATTTCTGTTGTGTTTCCACCTTCCAAGAGAATTAAGTGGGCACTGCCAGGTTTTAAAAACCAGATTTAATTATTGCTGTTTTCAATAACACGTGAGATTATTAAAATAAAGAATTTTAGAATCTTAATTTACTGTTCACCATTTATGCTGTTTAATTTTAGCTTTTCTCCCATCTAAAATGACCCTGACCCCCTACAAAAACTTAGGTACCTGCTTACTGATCAGGGCCTACATTAGCAAGAGGTGACAGACAGGATGAGGAAGTAGATATAAGGAGAACCAAGACCACAACAGTTAGTCTTGTTGTTTGCAGGGAGGGAAAACTCAGATATTGAAATTCAGTGATTTACTCAAGGCTACAGTTTCACTGACAGAACCATGATTAGAACTAAAACATACCTGGCTTCCTAGCTCCATACTCAGTCGACTTAAACCACACTGCTTCACTGTGGAATATCTTACCACCTATGCAGAAAGCACCTTTGAAAACCTTTATTTCTCTTACTTTCAGGAGTTAATATTTTCCCTTGGTTTAGATTAACGTTTCTACTTTTGTCCATAGTTTGCCTGTGTGACCTAAGTGGAGATCCAGTTCTGATCTGAAAGGTAGGCAGAGTATATTTTGTAGCCATATTTGCACACTCTGCAGCTTCATCAAACTGGAAATTTGGTTGGTGGAGCTTATGAATCTTTGTTACATGCAAAACTGGATGTTAAAACAAACTGTTGTGTTTATGCTAATATTTGCCCAACATTGCTATAAATGGAAGGTACCCCAGTGGTGTTTCTGTGACGTAGTGAGAATTCATCAAAAGGAGAAAGGTGCTTTGCCTGTGGGGTAACTCCACAATTGCATTAAACTTTATTACAAATCACCTTTTGAATAAATTTTACTTGAGTTGAATCTGTGATCAGCTGTGGTTGAATTTACGCATACAATTTTAAATGTATTTTTAAACAGGTGTTCTGTTTTTTTATAAATAAACTGGAAAACATCCTGTGAAGAACTTCTAGACGTCTGTTCTTGTTTTGATTGTTTTTGTGGGTTTTTTAGAAAAGTAGCCCCTTACTCTATTCTTTGTCAATGTTATTGCACACTTAGCTGGAGGGAGTGACTACAATAAAGATGGTCACATAGCATCAAGCTGTTTTATTTTTCTGTCTCACTTTGTACTTTTCACCAATTCCAACGAATGTTGTTTGCCATTTAACACAGTTACAAAGTGGCAGGATGGAGTCATATTTGCTAAGTATAAAAGCTTTTTGGGTTCAGCGTGCAGAATTTCAAACTTGCATGTGTATTGGATGAGTCAGAAAGACAGGTAAGTGTGGAAAACAGCCTGAGAACTCCCCAGGCCCAAAGTGTCTAAGTTCCCTATCCCAGAGAAAGAACAGTCTGTGCAGTTGCAGTGGCAGCTTCCCCAAGTGGGCCCTGTATCTGGAAGGAACCCCATCTGCAGGGTGGACCAGTGATTTCATCCTTCATAGTATCATCAAAAGTGATTACTGACAGGAGCCTCAATTAGAATAAAACCATTTCTATACACTCCATTGAGAAACATTTTCTATGTGAGTTGATCTTTTCCTGGTTCTGGATTTTTAGACAAAACCTCTCATCCAAAGGGAATCGGTGACATCAGTAATAGCTAGAGAAGTCTACAGGAAAAAGGCAAAATCTATTACACTTCCTTCAATGACAAGACAAATGTTTTTTATTGCAGTTTCATTAAAATCAGAAGTGGAAAAGACAATCCTTGTTAAACATTCAACTGAATAGGCTCCTGGTGCTGCAGCTGCTGCAGTTCCACTAACCGTAGAGACCTTGTTTTAGCCATAAGAAGTCTTTTCTTGCCTGTTTATTCAATGGAGGTTTTGGACACACATCTAAATGGAAAAGGAGCGTCTTCTTCTGTGAGCAGAGTCATGCCACAACTCTGTTTCATATAGTTGAAATATGTTCCATAGTCAACAGACTGTAAGTCCTTCACTATGCGATTCATCCAGGACTGTCTACAGGTCTTCCTGCTGGAGCTAGTATGCTAGCTGTGTGCCAAACCACACACTGGAGCACTTGTCACAGGCCTCTGACACTTAAGATAGGCCGAGAAAGACTTGAAGGCTTGCCTGAGAGCAAGACTCCCATGATTCTTTGCAGTTAAGATAGAACTAGCTTTAGAGTGGAATTTTACTGAGAAGTAACACGTAGCCTATTTTGAAAACTGTTGTAGGAGATATTTTAGATATGAAATGAATTCCAGTGGAACAGGGAACCTTGCAAATAGCCTAAGATAAGAAGTGTGTACCACAAAGTGGAAAGAGATAAGGACCAGAATTATACACAGCAAGGAACATAAAAGTGTAATTGCCCCTCAATTGTAAGGGAAGTAGCTGTAATACCATCCAGCTGCAGCTGTTGGTAACTGCACGCCTATCAGGATTAACTAATTGTTAATCAGTAAATCCAACCAAAACTCACTTCTCCAAGGTTTGTTGTTGTTAAACTAATCCAGACTCGAGAGAACCCCTCATGCAACATATAACCAATAATTGATACAAATTATAATCGTCTATCAATCAATTGGTTGATTTTTGAAAAATTATTAATGATCAATTATTAGTTATTAATGGTGCCCAAGATGGGAAGGTACATGTTATGGTAATATATGTTTGTGTTTGCTGGTAAATTGCTGCTACTCCTTCATTATCAGTCTGACAATACTATACGCCTGCTTTCAGTAGCAGTCTTTCTCCAGTAGTTCCATGCTCCAGCTCACAGCTGAAACTCTCTCCTATTGCTTTGGCAGGAAAGTGGTGGAATACAACCGTGAGGCTTTTAATTCCTATCCTAATAATCTGTGCAGTGGGGAAATGCCCAAGGGCAGGACTGGTCTACAGAACTGAATAGGGAAGGATATAATTTCCTACTGCAGGGGCCAGGGCCCTGAGAGTGAAGCACTGGATGTTTGTGCCAATATCACAAGCTTTAAAATCCTGTCGCTTCTCTTATCCTGCATACTTTGAAGGACACAATATTTGACTTATGAAGTGGCAGGCAATGAGAGATTTCATGAATGAACTCAGCCTTGCCAAACTGTGTCAGATGAGGACTAATTTTTACTCTGTCTAGAAGATTTAAGATGGCTGCATTGTACATCCAACTGCTCAACATTTGTAAGTACATTTTTCATTGCTGTAGCTGGTTCCATCTGTCATAAGCGTCATGAAAAGTGAACAAGATTTATTTGACGTGTCGGCTGCGTTTTAAGCAACCTAGTGAGAGATTTATGATGTACATCAATGAGATTGATATAACATGCATCCCTGCTAGCTGTAGCTTTAACTCAAGATTTACTGGAGCTCTATTTGTGCCTTTTATACGAAACATCTACTAAAGAAGGCAGGGCTCCCTGAAATCTTTCTACTGGACTCACAGACAGCACCCACAGTGCACACATCCAAAGGCAACTCAGACTTTGTGCTCTGAAGACACAGTTAGACAAAAGCACTGCCAAGAAATAGCTTTCAGCAGAAAAAAGCATTCTGGGTACTAACATGCAAATAAATTGTACAAGAAACCTTACTGGCTAGGAACAAGACATGGCTGTGGGACACTACCATTGCTTGGGTCCTAAATGTTCTGAACAGTGGCCCCTTCTTCCTAATTCAATGGAAGGTGTCAAGACATGCCTTAATGAACAAAACCTGCATATTGAATCACCAACATCAAGGGGCTGAAGGTCAAAGCTAACTTTCATCCTAGTGGGTTCAGTTTAGATACTACAGGAGAAACCATAGCAGAGCTCCAGTTGGGTTTTTCTGTGGGATAATTCTTGCTTTAAGGAAGGGTCTGAGTTCTGCAGTGCTCGTCCTGTTTACTAATAAAATTACATAGCACTTTTCATCCTCAAGGTTCACTTCAGGGCACTTCACAAACTCTGCCCACGAGGGCTGCTGAAATGCAGCCCTGTGCAGCGCATCAATAGGATTATGTATTGTTTGTATTGCAGACATACCGAAATGTTAAACGCTCTCCAGACCAGAGCCAGAATCTTCCCAAAGAGCTTAGTGAGATGAAGGGGAAGAGATACAATACATCAATATAGTGATATGGAGGGGGCAGGGACATGTTTTCTTAGCCCTGGGAGTTATTTTAATGTGGTTTTTGAACACAGTGCTCCCAAGGGAGTGAATTAAATGAGGCAAGGGTAGAGGACAGATGGACAAAATAATGTTGTGAAAGTCATTTCAGGCAGACGGTAGCCTGGACTCTGGGCTTTTCCTTTCATAATAATTGCCGTGCCTAAGAGCTATTGAGATGTGTGTCGTCAGCCTGAGGAGCGGATGTGAAATGAGCTCAGGTGGGAGATGGGAGCAGTGGCTGTTCGCATTTTATACGCAGGGCAATGGAGGCCCAGGAGCTTCTAGCTTTCCCCGTGAACACCCAAGATATTCCCCCCTCGGCCATGGCATCTAGAACCTCCAGAGGAGATTGTGGAGGAAGAGGAGGGTGGCACTGAGGAAGAGGTGACTCTGAGAACCAACATCTCCTCCTCCTCCTCCTCCTACCTAGATGAGGCTGTCATGCCTCCGCCACTGTCCTTGGCCTATAACTTGTGGCTTTTTCAGGACCTAGCAAAGCAAGTTGCAGATACCCTTGGAAGAAGTCAAGGACACCCATCACAAGCTCCTTGACATACTACACTCCTCCTCATCCTCTTAAACTAGCCCTCCCTATTAATGAGGCTCTCTTGGATCCTGCAGAAACCATATGGCAGACCCCAGCATCAGTGGCACCTACTTTTGCATCTGATGATGTGGGTTATATCCCACAAAAGCTTATGCCCAAATACATTTGTTAGTCTCTAAGGTGCCACAAGGACTCTCATTGTTTTTACTGGCACCTACTTGCAAGCAAACCAATTAAAAAAAAAAAAAAGAAGTCTCAGCTACGGAGAGAGAATTCCTCTTCTCCCACCCTCCCCCAAACTCCAGTGTCATGGACGCTGTGAACACTTGGGGCCATCAGTGCCAAATGAGGTTCACTCCCTATGACAAAAAGAACAGGAGTACTTGTGGCACCTTAGAGACTAACAAATTTATTTGAGCATAAGCTTTTGTGGGCTACAGCCCACTTCATCGGATGCATAAAATGGAACACATAGAAGATATTTATACATACAGAGAACATGAAAGGGTGGAAGTAGCCATACCAACTGTAAGAGGCCAATCCATTGAGATGAGCTATCAGCAAGAGGAAAAAAAAAAAAACTTTTGAAGTGATAATCGAGATGACTCATAGAAGGTGTGAGGATACTTAACATGGGAAAATAGATTCAATTAGTGTAATGACCCAACCATTCCCAGTCTCTGTTTAAACCTAAGTTAATTGTATCTAATTTGCATATTAATTCCCTATGACAGGGATTGGAAACATTTGGACCTATTTGGTAGGAAAGCCTATTCCTTGGCTATGCTACAGTTTCGAATCACTATCACAATATCAAGCCTTAACTTTGAAATATGACTATCAACTCTTCGAAACTTAGCAACTTTATTGCTCAGCTTCCTGAGTCACAGAGCGAACAGTTCAAGCTATCATCCAGGGGGGACAGCTATTAGCCAAGACAGCGCTACAGTCTGCCCTCGATGCAGCTGACACAGTGGCCCGGTCCATCTCCACAGCGATAGTTATGTGATATGCATCATAGTTACACCTTTCAGGCTTCCCTAAAGAGGTGCAGTTGACTGTCGATGACCTTCCCTTTGAAGGCACCAAGCTCTTCATAGCAAAGACGGATGCCTCTCTTTGTATCCTAAAAGACTCTCGGGCTGCTTGCCACTTGCTGGGCTCGATACACCTGGACAAAAGAGAAAATTTGGTCTGCAGCCCCAACACAAACCACTCACCTTCTAACACCCAACAGAGTACTAATGCAAACGTCAGAGGAAGAAATCTCAATTTCCTAGGCAAAAACCATCTGGCCCATCTCCAAACACCAATTTTGACATGTTGGTCGAAGTATCGAGAGACCACTATAGCTGACCACTGTTTCCTATGCATTTGGCTACTGCCTTGCAAAGTTCCACAGCACCTGGGAATGCTAAACATTGGAACAATAGGTCCTGGAAGTTGTTCACAATGGATATTCCATCCATTTCACCTCCCTATCGCCTCCATTAGGGATACTGCTCCGGAGTCACCGACAATGGAGCACCCATGAGGACGCTACTTGAAGAAATAGTAGTTGTTAATCACCTTGTGCAGTAACAATTGTTCTTTGAGATGTTTCCCTCTATGGGTGTTCCACAACCCACCCTCCTCCCCTCTACTTCCGAGTTCTTGTCAATGACTCTGCAGTAGAGAAGAAACTGAGGGGGTTAGCCCATGTGCTCTGGCTAGCCTTGTGGCAGGGCACGAGGCGAGAGAGCGTCTGCAGGCATAACAGACACTGCTACCAAAGTTCTCCGATCAGCAGTGCAGAGACACAAGCACACCTACAGTGGAGCACCCATAGAGAGACACATAACAAAGAACCATTGTTACTGCACAAGGTGAGTAACTTCTTCTCACCTTGGGGTTTGAACAGTACTTTTCTCTATATAACACCTGATACGGGTGACAAGCATTATAAGAAGACAAATGCATGGAGCAGTTCTCTAGAAGATCTTTTACTAACAGGCTTCCCTGCTGTGACAATTGGAGAACCACCCATGTAATTCAGTGAATCTTGCCACTGTCAAGGCTGGTTGTGTCCCCAGACACAGCCTCTCCAGCCCTTCTGTAATCAGCAGCATGGGGGAGGGGGGTAAGGGGCTGCTGTCCAGTGGTGTTGGTGGGATCTCATGCAAGTCAGCTATTGTGTTATACAAAATCCAGCAGAGCCAAAACTGAAATGAGGCTGCATAAATGTCAGGCACCATCTTAATACCTCTCTCCAGTGAATGCTCCTTACATCCCGAGTGTACTGGGCAGGGGTTAGTGTGTGTGCTGGGTAAGTGAAGCAGCGAGGCCTGGAAGGCAAAGAAATTGCCTGCTGTAAGAAATTGTTGTCTAATATGCATTAGGTCAGGCTCCCATGTCCCCCACCTTTTCATCAGTTCTCCTCAGCTCTCTCCCATCCCCACCACTTCTGGTAGTCTGCTCCCCATCAGATGATTCCTTTTCGGGGCGATCAATATAATTATTATCTCTCTTTGCTATTACTGATCTGTTACTATATTAACACATTTGGAGATACAATTTGCATAAAAGACTATGCAAATTAGTGTGGCATAGTGCTAGTTCATCCATCCCTCTGCTTAGAGAGACAATCCTATAGAATTCCTAATTTCCCAGACTGGTCTCTCTTGCCCACATCACTTAGTGTACTCAAGAGGAATGGAATCTCTGAAGGAAAATAACTCATTGCTCATGGGTTATTTGCAAAACATAGAGGATTTATTAATCTCCAAACAGCGTGGAATGTAGAATTAAGAGTCAGCTTCACATTTCTTTATTCTCCTCATGTTAAAACAAGCAAATCTATGTACATGTTTCCAGGACAGTTATTAACATCTTTATAAATTAAGCAGCCAGGATGAGGAAAGAGTTTGTCCCCCACCCCACCACCCCAGGTTACACACAATATTTCCAGAAGCACTCAGAGAGGTTCCCACGTTTTTTATTCTGTTTCCTGTCTTTGGCCAGCAGGCGGCTCAGCAAAGCAATTCGAGGGTGACTTCCATAGAAAGCCTAAAATCAAGCAACAGCATGCAGGTTAGTGAGGGGGAAATCAGATTAATCCTCTGAAAAATGCTTACAATGAGATGTAGTCCCTCTGCCATCTCTGATTGGGCCCTGTGGCCCCATATTCCAAGTACCCCAGAGAGCCAGACAGACCAGTATCCATCTGTGATCCAAAATGCTAATCAAACTCCCTGCCTTAATCTTTAAAGGATCAATATATGGTAAATATTAATGATTTTGTATTATCAATTAGCCCATTATCATTGTGCTAATGTTTCACACATTGCAGTGGGAAAAGTGACATACTTATTGAATCCTTATTGACTCTAACCCATATCCATACACACTCTTTAGCCAGGCCTGTGGAGGCTGGAACTGGCCATTTATTTGGAAGGCAGTTTTTCAGGAGAGGGCTGGAATTTTAAAATTATGCTAAAATGCTCTCAATTTCTGCCAAATCTGTGTTACTATGGCCTTGAAAATATTTTTAAAATTATGCAAATTAGCAGTTTTCTGCCATAATCTTCCAACATCCTTTTTCTGCTATAGAAAGGTGGGTCATACTTTGATCTAAACTATTTTTAAGTTAAATGGATCTTTAAAGGGTGTCTTATTATCCACTTCTCCTTAATCTAAAATGTGGGTTTTCAGTTTCTTATTTTGACAATAGCTAGTCGTTCACTTACCTCTTTCACATTTTCCCTTGGATTGTAGCTGCTAGGGCTGAGACCTGGAAAAACAAGTATGAAATGCTTCTTAATTTAGAAATGGAGAGACTACCCGTGTCACTTCTGATTGCCAAAATATAACCCACAGAGGTAAAACAGAAGTTAAGAAGATCAAATACCAACTGTCCCTTCTGATGTAGGGGCAGTCCTTGTCATAGCACATTATTCCTGATGGGTGTTTGATAGTGGGGCTGCAGCTCTTACCTCTAAAGACCCTCTCTCCCGCATAAGTCATTGTATCATGACATTTATGGCTATAGATTCTGCATTTTCTGAAAATGCTGATGCATTTCAACAGACTGTGACATTTGCAAGGCCCAGTTACCCACTCCCAGACCAAGTCCCTGTCTTGCCTAGAGGAGTTCCTTGCCTCCTAGTCATCATCAGCCACTCAACATCAGTATGAAGTTCAACAGACTTTTTTTCAGACTCTCTGACTTAGAGGGCTACAACTTCCTTTCACTGTTAATGAGTTCTTAATGGGATTCTACCTGATGGTTCTTTGATTCTCCCCCCAACTTAAAATGTTCCTGCTGGTGGGGTTTGGGTTCTCTGCAGACAGTGAACTTCAGCTGCTTTGACAATGTGCACCCTCCAGGCAGATTCATATTGCAAGATGTTTCTTATTTCTTGCGGTTCAAATCCCAGCTGAATTTTCAGAAGGGACCCTTGGCATTTTGTACCTTGGAAAATCTCTATGTGGAAACTGTGTGGGAGAGCTTTACCTTCTTTGCTGGGACTGTCCTCAGTTTGTGCCCCCAGGAGCCTTGGCAGAGTCTGCAGCAGAGATGCTGTCCCCAAGCTGTCCAATCGCTCCACATTTAATCTTGTATCTTCATCTGCTGTTGGTAGAAGAAGACATTTAAAGAAGACATCAGCATCTGTATGGGATGACACCTGCCTCAGGACCCTGTTTCCTTTTGGGTAACATCCATTCAGTCAGATGGCTCCTGAGCAGGCCTGTGGACCCATGTTTTGAAGACATCAGCAGGCACCAGTAGTTAATCACTGACCTTTATTTAATGAATGTGAAAAAGGTGGTGCTTGCTTCTTTGGGCACCTGAGTGACTCTCCTGATGTTACATCTATACATCTCTGTTCTCACTGTTCTAACAGATCTACCCAATTCAGCACAGTAAGTCACCCATTCGTTTGGGGCCCGGGCTACCTACAGCCCCAAGCACTGAAACTACTGCTGTTCAGAATGTCTGCAATGCTAAAAGAAATACAATGTGAAAGTGGCCAAATGATTACATGGAGCAGCATGTGGCTCACTGCTCAGATGAACTGGACAGGCTACCAAAACAAGATCCGACTGTCTGAAAGGAAAGAAAGGTGGGATTTAACAAGATAATGATTTCTAGAGCTTTGTGATACCATTTCAGGAGAACCTACATGAATACAATCTGGGGTCTTTTAGCACCCTGAAATAGCTGGCTGATTTAGAGACAATATAATGGATCATAGGTATCATTTATCTGCTTTTGATTTCCCCACAAATCCCTTCTTTTATTTAAATTAAATGTAAAACATTTTAATGAAAACAAAATATGGGGGGGGGAGATTTTTAAAAAATCCTTGGCCATAAGCAAATACTGTAATTTGCCTAGTAACTCTGCAGAGGGACAGTTGCAGAGGTCACTGGGAAGTTTCAGAAATGAGTCTTTGCATAAGACAAGCTGCTACCTCCATGTGCAATATGCTGAGACATTTCACACAGTTATTCTAACATACTTTGCCTCTCCCTATCAATGCTGATATACACCTTTGGTTTGAGATAAAAGTATATATTTGAATATAGACTCTGATTTTGTCTTTTGTTCTCTAGAGGGTGCTTTTTTATTAGTAGAGAAGATTTAATAAGCTTAATGCATGCCTCCAGACAAATGCAGTTGATATTAATGGTTACTGCCAGCTCGTCCATCTTATCATACGGTGAATGATGTCTGGATTGAATGACAGCTGGCTGTAAACTGACTGCAATTACACAGTAGAAGGTTTGTAAAGACACTTGTTTAAATTTTGGACTTACTAATATTTAGAAAAACATTTTAGTGTCTATCAGACTTTGTAAACTAATATATCAGCCGTGTCTCCAACAAAAGAACATGAATTACTTAAGTAGAGGGCAGGTAGGCACAGTCCCTTCTTCGTGCACAGCTCTCTGACCTGCAGCACTCCCTGATCTTCCAGCCTGAGCCCTGGCTCAGAGTTCTGTTCATATACTTCAATCCTGACTATATGGTATCCTCTCTATTCCATTTTTGGACCCCTGTACTGTTTTACCTGTGCCCCTCAGTCCTGACCTACTGTACCTCTACTTTTCTAAACCTTGGATTTCCCAAGCAGAAACTTCTTCTCTTTGTAAACTGAATGAAGTCTCCTTAATGTGAGCAACTCTCTACCAGGATACTAAATGTAAAATGGCTAAACTCATTTTCATTGTTGACTTAAGCCAAAATTGGACTGTCCTCAACTCCAACGGAAGTGGTTACTGCATTTATTTCTGCAGTACCTCTCCCACTTCTAGATATTTTTTAATTTTAAAAATAATGAATAAGAAGTCTTAAAGTACAGCCAGAGGAACTGTCCATGCAGCCAGGCTACTCTAAATGGAGAATCAAATGTCAGCTAGCTCACATTTCATGTTGCAGGGTTCAGAGAACTTGCATTCAGGATCTGAAGGCAATAGCAAGGGATATTTAGGGCACCCAACCTCTCCATTTTATGAGGACTTACACTGAACTGCTGATTCCAATTGTGCCTCTAGCATCATGAAGAAACATCTGCTTTTTGCCACAGCTGAAGAACACAGATGAGAAAAGGTCCTTTCTGAAAGAATTTCTTGGTTACTTTTTCAGCATTATTGTCCAGTGCCCTACTAAGCTCCTGACCACTAAAAGCAAAAAAAGTCTTACCTGAGAGCTGATAGGACACCTCCCTGGAGTCGATAATGGGGAGAGACGAGAGAGGACATGAGAGGCTGATAATAAAGAGACAGCAGAATACTAGCCTATGCATTGTTGCTGCGTGAATATAATTCGTCTTTGTTGACCCCGTCGTGCAGAACCGCTATCTGACTGGTGCTTCTCCTCCCAATTTCACCCATTATATAGCCACTCATGACCTCATAAATATCATCGTCCAAAAAAAAAAATCCAATGAATTTATTGCCCATTGATTCTAAATGGAAATCACTTTGCATTGATGTCATTTTTCAAGGTAACAGTTCATAGCCAATAAATTTACTGTCTCATTGCGTGGTGTACAAAGTGGATATTATATCAAACCAGGCACAGTAAAGTTTATAAATCTGGCATAAAAAATAACTTCCAGTTATAAATCATGAGTTAACGAAAGGGTCAGACGTTGGTTGAAATGACCAGGGCAGTGAGATGGCTGATTTATGAGCCTTAGCAAGCTTGACGCAGAGCATCTGATATGAAATGTTTTTTTTTTTTCCTTTTGTGAGTTGGATGGATGAGTTGTCATGTTGTGTTGGGGGTTCTTGTGCCAGGAGAGTGAGAGGAGAGGAGATTAAAACTTCCATCCAGTTGTTTAATTTGCAAAGAAAAGCTGAGCTGAGTTCAAGATGCTGGTGTTTTTCCCATAGATTTCATGTCTGTTTATTTTTTCCCATTTGCAAAGGCCTTTTCCAATATTGCCCTAGAGAATTGCCTTGGCAGCAGGAGCATGACTTTGATCTTCCTTTACAGTTAGGTGGAGACTCGCTCAATACATATAAACTAGTTTGGGAAGTGTTAAATATAGGCCTTTTACTAGCCTGTGAGCAGCACTGACCTCCTTTCTAGCTTACCTACCACCTGTTTCCCTCCTCTAAAGAAATTTACTTGATCTTGTATTAGATAATGTACTACTCTCTAGCTGGCTATCTTTTTTTCTTTTTAAAAGAAATCTATGTTAGATAGCAAACTAGACACCTTTGAAAATAAGTGCTTAAGAAAAATTCTGTACACTGGATGGACAGACTTCATCACCAACAAAGAGATCTGATAAATCACTAACCAGCAGTTCATCTCCCCTACAATTAGAAGAAAGCAATGGACAGATTTGGCACATACACGCCAGATGCCAACATACAGACTCCCACATGAAGCTGTCAAGTGAAAACCAACTGGTGTGAGGAAACATGAGCACCCAAGAGAAACCTTAAGAAGAACCCTTTGCAGGGAGGACAGAAGAATTGATCTCAACACTATAGAGCAGATGGAAGCAGCAGCTAATGGCAGAGATGGATGGAAGAGAGTTTCCATCCTGCGCACCAACACTGGCACAAGAAGGATGGGGACATTCCATGTAATGCATGTCTTACATACATTGAGCTACATCTGTAGTAGTGTGTGAGTAGGTGCATATAGGGGCCATATATCAATTTGTAAAACATCTGTTGTAGGTGCCTCAACTGTGTGACCCATTTCCTACTTCCTGGACTTGCCTTTGGGTGGGTGAGTGAGATAGAAAAGAGTTCGACAAAACTAAATTAACAAATTCATGTACCCTTCTCTCCCTCCACAGGGAATGCAAGTGACTGAAGGAACTCTTCCCTCCATCTGTGACTCATACACCTTTTCATTCCAAGATTGCAAACAGCAATTAGGTCTGATTTTTGCTGCATGACCTCGTTGTTTAAGATGGTGCTGAATGCTCAGTACAAACACTTCTCCTTCAGTGAGCTATCAATGACAATGGCATCATCAACATTCACTCAGCACATCCTCTAAGGAAAGCTAATGAAGGAAGCACTCTACATAAGCAATTTTTGTCCTTTGTCTTCCCACCAGGAAGAGTGCAGCCTCTTACAGCAATCATGAAGTGCGTCATGTAGAAATCGGGCATCTTGCCCATATCTTATTGCTTTCTACTCAGGTCTTGCATTTGTCACCTATAAACTCTCCTTTGCTGGGGTGCCAAAGGCATTCAAGAACAGGGTGCACGTCATCATGCAAAGCAAGGAAAGAACTTCTCTAATGAGGATACAAAAACCCAAGCATGTGGATGGCAAAAGTGGATGTGAAATGTCAGTTTAAAAATTTGGGGGATTCTTTTGGGAGAGTTTTTAAGCTTTTCCAAAACCATTATTCAAAACAAAAATATTCTCTGAATCCTTATTATGTTGGTAGATTTTGCTTCCAGTGGCAATACTTGCCTATGCGATAACAAGGCAATTTCAACCCAGTTTGATTATTGAACTTCTTGTGGAATAACAAGGAAGAGTAACCACATTACTGACTGTACTTTCAATATTTAATAATAATCTTTACTAACCAGGAGGAACCATTGTAAACGAGTTTTCTTATACTGTTGACCAGGTTTGATTGCAAACTATAAATTACTAAGAAGGTGTGGAGTCTCTGTCATTGGAGGTTTTAAAGAGCAGGTTAGACAAACACCTGTCAGGAATAGTCTAGGTAATACTTAGTCCTGCCTCAGTGCAGGGGACTGGACTAGATGACTTATCGAGGTCCCTTCCAATCCTAAATTTCTAGGATTATTAAATCCTTTTATAAGTCGCTTATCTGGGATGGTCACTTGTTAGGGTGACCAGATGTCCCAATTTTATAGGGACAGTCCCGATTTTTGGGTCTTTTTCTTATATAGGCTCCTATGGCTCCCCATCCCCTGATTTTTCACACTGGCTGTTTGGTCACCCTTTCACTTGTTCAAGTCAAGCACACTAAGTTGTATTTCCAGTCAATTATATTTCCATCCATATACTGTATCCATTTACTGTTGTAAACCTGAGCATACAAAAGGAAGTAGTAAAGGAACTGAGATACTGAAAATTGGCTATTCGGAGACTTACAAGAGCAAACAAAAACCTAACCATAACATGGACACTTCCTGTTAACTTTCCTTTTTCTTAGCTGCTTGTTAGCCCATTGAATAGGCAGTAACAGTAATATGGCATGTGTGGTGTGTCCTGTGTATAACCAAATAGTATTTCTACTCTTTGAATCTGAGAGAAAAGTTGTAAGAGATGAAAGTAGGCTTTTCTCTTAGCTGGGTTGCTGAAAGGCATGCATGTGTGCATGCATATGAATGCATGTTTATGTGAGTGAAGATGGCAAGGAATTAAATGCTTCTGCAGACTTTTTTTTTTTTTTTTCTTCAGATAAATGGGAAACATTCCCTGGGACCTGGGCTAGTATCAGATCCCAGCTGCCAAAACACTGCTCCTTTGTAGGGCAGTTTCTACCCGTTCTGAGAATATCCTCTTTGAAGCAAGTCCTGCTGGGCTGGCACACAGTATTCTGGGTTTATTCTCTCCAAGTGAAGCCTTACAAACTGGCCCTTATTTTCCTTGTCCACCCAACACTAGAGAATTAACAACTAAAACCTTCACATGTTCAACATGAAGGACAGCAAATCTGGCATGACTGGGGCTTGGAAATGTTACACATCAGCCACCTATGGGATTCAGATTCCATATTATGCATCTACTGGAGTACAGTCTTCAGACTCAGAATGAGGTTATTTTTGTCCCATGGGAATTAAACTTGTTCCACACAAAATATCATGGAGCCAACTAGGAAATTATAGTTTATTTTTGAAAAGTAAAATGGGGAACCAATACAGTTGGCAGAAGGGATAAGTAAAGGGAATCCCCTTCATTCCCCAAGTGTCCCCAAATAATCTGCTTTAACCCAAGTGAGAAAGTCTGGTCTGAGGAAAGAGTCTTGTACTGAACCAAAAGACCAACAGCAAATGCCCCAGCAGCAAAAAAGTGAATGGTCAGAGTTACTCGTAGGAAACTAAGAAAAACATAATATCTTACTGAAGTAACTTCTCTTACCTACACCTGGGTCTCTCTGTAGCTGCAAAAACATACACAATTCCTAAGAATTTTCCTTTCTGTCATGTTACTCATCATGTTCTCTGTTGAATGACTGCTGCAATCATAGCATTTTCATCACTGCAGTATCTGAGCACCAGAAGAATTTAGAGCAGTTTAGTCATCTCTGTTTCTGCAGATGGATGGGTTTTGTACCAGGTGCCTTTGTCTATATGTTAACAATTTTGGGGAGTGCTAGCAACAGTGCAAGTGCTAGTGTAGACAGGTCACTGGCATTTTTACCACAGAACTGAGTGCTGATACCAATCTCTTTTGTTATGAGGAAATGTTATGTTATGCTGCAGAGAAAAATCAAGTGCATTCAGACTGAATGGACAGACCTGGGTGCCTGTACTCTGACCTTTGATCTGCTGGTGGTGGATAAAGATCAGGAGTCCATATTGATCATGTTGGAGCTATTGGCTGCCTTTTATTCTTCTGATCACAGTTGTTACCTGGATTGCCATTTCACCTGGTGGCACCCATTGGGAATCAGGGCCTCATTGTGCTAGGCACTGCTCAAATATATACAATGAAAAGATGCTCCCTGCCCCAAAGAGTTTACAATCTAATTGGTAGTGTTGATTCACCTGCAAACCCACCCATCCAGGAGAGGTAACGTTGCCCTTTGGTTACTTCATTCGTATCTCTTAGAGAGATCCCTGAGTGTAGTTTTGGTCAGTTCTATCCCAAAGCTGTTCTTTTTAGGGCTCCATCTCATTTCCTTCTCATTTGGTGAATATATGGGGCTCCTAGGAAGGTTAGTAAAGAGGCATGGTCTGCAGTGCAATCAGTAAACCCACCTATATACTTGTATTTCATCTGGCCCGGCCAGAGCTATCAAATGTTTTACCCACTGTTTGGTAAAGAGTGAGTCACAGATGAGAGATAATTGGATGAAGTTCAATCTGGGTAGTGAAGTAGTGCAGGTAGATTTGGGGAAGCACGTGGAAGATATGGAAAGGATTACATCACTTCCTTTGTTGAGGATGTTTGCCTGTCACTAGCTTTATAATCTGGAGGTGCTGTTGGATCCCCAGCTGCTATTCGTTGGCTCATATAGAAGTCCTGACAAGGACAGCTCACTTCCACTGACAGCTAGCCAAATGGCTATGACCATTTCTCTTTGATGCAAACCTTGTTACTGTGACCTATGCTCAGCATGTCTGCAGTGCAATGCTCACAGCACTCAGATCAACCTGATAACTGAGGATGATGCAAAACACTGAAGCTCACTTATTCAGTGGAGTTTCTTGTTGGGAGCACAGCACCTGGTATACAGGCTCCACACTGGCTGCCTGAGGGTTTCTAGCTAGAATTTAAGTTATTTTGGCCTGCTGCCTCTCTCATGTGCCACAGGCTGCAATTGTGAGAAGCCAGGGTTCTCAATCTGGTGCTCCTTTAGTATGAAAAACAGGCACTTAGCAGGGTGCTGTCTTTGAGGTGCACTGAACTCTGGAGTTCATTCCCACTACTACCTAAAATAGCCCAAATCTGTTGCCCTTCTGGGCACACTGTGAAGTCCCTCATTTTCCCTAAGATTTAGGAGAGGGAGGAGTTTGTAGGGAGAGCTGGTACTGGTAGATGGCTTTTACCTCTGTTGGTTGTGTGGAAGCTGCTGGATTTACTTCTGTTTGTAGTAGTGTGATTGAATTTTTGATCATCTGGCTAAGGTGCCTGGAGCTGTGAAGGGGCACTTTGTACTATTCGTGTATAAATTCAAAGAAAACAAAATCTCCTCCTTTCCCTCTCTTGTCCTGTTTTTAGCTAAGTCTTTCTTGTACTTTGTATCCCTAATAGAGATTGGAGGGTTAGTATCCCTTCCAGCATTTTTATTATCATCTTCTTCGTGATGATAATTACAATTATAATTTTACGGTTAGATGGTTAAGCCAGATAACTGTGTCTGGGGTAGCAGAGTGTATTGCTGTGATGCCTCCTTCATATTTGTGAAGTGGGCATTGAGTTGTTATATGTTCCCTGCTCTGTTCTGGGTGACCACAGTTGCAAGCAACTAAGTATCCGCATCTGCCATAATTTGTGCAGATATGGTTTAGGGTTGCCTATGAGGTTCATGGGAGATCAAAGCCAGGGATCTTTATTATCATTAACTATTATAACTCTAGATATTTCATGTTACCCATATGGATATCCAGTCTCTTCTACATCACATCCTGTTGTCAAAGTTCTGCCATGCCTTCTTGCCAAATCCTTCTTTTTGTCTCTTCATTCACTTTAGCCTCTTTTCCTTCCTCCACACCTGGAATGGCAACATCCACTAAATGCCCTCACTTTTCCTTCCTCAAATCACCCCTAAACCATATTCATGTGACCTAAGAATAACCTTGACACAAAACTCTTCTTTCTACTACTTGTGTCAGCTGTTCTATATTCACTTCTGCCTTTAGTGTGTACAGTTTTGTGGGAAGAGATTTTGTTCATTTGTTACATGCATTTTTCCTTATGTAAGATATGTCATATAAATAAATGACATCTGACACTCACTCATAGCTGATTGGTGTGGGTGTGAAAGGAAGGGAAATTCCTTTCTGGCCCATGTGGCAACCAGCTCACAATTTGAAGGATGAGATAGCATTATTGTCTCTTTAGCCTACAGATCTATGCATTGTTTTTGTCTAAACTATCCAGCTGTTACTAACCCCCTGACTCATAGAGGTTACCCACATGCTGGGTGAACTGATACAGGAAAAAAGTGTTTGGCTACACAATTTCTGCCACAGTTTAGCTGAACTAGTGTTTCTTCTAGGGTTTTGCCTTTATAATTCCAGTAGCTGGGATGTTCTTTTCAGATGTAAGATGCACTTGTTAATTTTGTTACATGTTTTCCATGCAAACAGGGAAAGAAAGTGATTCTTGTAAAACATCTCTACAAAACTCTGCATAGTCTGGTTACCAGCACTGTGAAAACCACCCTATTATATCAAGTCCTTTATCCCAGTCCCTCTCTAACCCAGCCCCAAGGGGACATCAGAAAAGTGATCATGCCAGAAGTTGAAAATTGTGGGGATTATTTAAAATTTTTCTATAACCCGAAGTTAATGATTCTGGTCATTAGAGGCTGGGAAGGAGCAAGGGCTCTTCTGCCTGTGAGCCTCCCCCGGGCTCCAGCGGCATTTCTCCATGTCTGCTCCAGGTAGGGTTGCCAACTCTGACTGAAGCTATTCCAGGAGATATTTTTCCCCAACATGACATAATGTCATTTTCTTAAAATATCCTATTAAAATGTCCCAGATTGCTTTCAATAGTCACCAGGAGATCGATGCTGATTCTGGGAGACTCCAGGCCAATCCTGTAGGGTTGGCAACCCTAGCCCCAGGACACCCACTGAGCACTGCCCGGCTCCCCTCCCTCAGACAACTGGGTCCCCGCAGAGCTCTCCCCGGCTGCGCTCGGGCAGGAAGTGCATCTCCCAGCCGGGACTGGCCCCTAGCCGCCGCACGGAGGAGGCGCTGGGCGGCCCCCACAGAGCGAGCCGGAGCTGCAGCTGTGATGGGGGGAGTGTGGCTGAGGGGCCCTGGGTGGGGCAGTGCTCACTGCGGCCCGCCTACCCAGTAACAGGATCCCTCGTGGGCCGGAGCCAAGCTGCAGGCGCCAGCTCCCCTGTGGACAGAGACAGACACACTGAGAGCTACGGGCACCTAGAGACATGCAGGACAGACACACACAGATACTGACAGGCACACAGGGATCTACAGACACCCAGGACAGACACACACACAGATCCCTATTGACACCCAGGACAGAGACATATAGTTACCTACAGAGACACACAGGTACCTAGAGACATGCAGGATAAACACACACAGGTACATACAGACACAGAGAGGTATGGAGACACTGAGGCTTTGGCTACACTGGCGCCATACAGCGCTGCAACTTGCTGCGCTCAGGGGTGTGAAAAAACACACCCCTGAGCGCAGCGAGTGCAGCGCTGTAAAGCGCCAGTGTAATCAGTGCCTGCAGCGCTGCACGCTCTCTCGCAGCGCTGCAAGCTCTTCCCCTCGGAGAGGTGGAGTACATACAGCGCTGCGAGACCTCTCTCGCAGCACTGGCGGCGCGACTACACTCGCGCTTCACAGCGCTGCCATGGCAGCGCTCGGAAGTCCCGAGTGTAGCCAAGCCCTCAGATGCAGCCACAAATACATGGAGATAGGCGCATAAATAGACATTAGTACACACACAAACACACACAGAGGGATATCTTCTGTTATTGTTTGCAGTGTTCTTATAGCTGTGTTGGTCCCAGGATATTAGAGAGATGAGGTAATATCTTTTACTGGACCAAGAGCGTGTCTCTTTTGCCAACAAGAGCCATGAAGAGCTCTTCTTCAGGTCTGGGAAAGGTACTCCCAGCATCACAGCTAAATACACAAGGTGGAACAGATTGTTTAGCATAAGTAGTAACACATTTTGTAAGAGAGCATTCAAGGTGAAGTGGCCAGTTAACACCTCTGCAGATATAGGACAAAAAAGGGAGATTAGTGGGTTTCAGATTGGTGTACTAAACCAGTATTTCTTAACCAGGGGTACATGCACCCCTGGGGGTATACAGAGGTCTTCTTGAGGACACATCATCTCATCTAGATATTTGCCTAGTTTTACAATAGGCTATGTAAAAAGAACTGGTGAAGTCAGTACAAACTAAAATTTCATACAGACAGTGACTTGTTTATTCTGCTCTATATACTATACACTGAAATGTTAGTGCAATATTTATATTCCAATTGATTTATGTTATAATTATATGGTAAAAACAAGAAAGTAAGCAATTTTTCAGTAAGAGTGTGCTGTGATAGTTGTATTTTTATGTCTGATTTTGTAAGCAAGTAGTTTTTAAGTGAGGTGTAACTTGGGGGTAGATCAGACAAATCAGATTCCCGAAAGGGGTACAGTAGTCTGGAAAGCTTGAAAGCCACTGTACTAAACCATAAATCCAGTGTTGTGATTAAGTCTATGATTTTTAGTGTCTCTCAAAGATATGAATTTAAGCTCCAAGGTTCATCTTTTGATAGTGTTGTACAGGTTTCCTTTGAGGATGAGGACCGAGAAGGCATAAGAATGGCCATACTGGGTCAGACCAAAGGTCCATCAAGCCCAGTATCCTGTCCTCTGACAGTGGCCAATGGCAGGTGGCCCAAAAGGAATGAACAGAACAGGTTATCATCAAGTGATCCATGCCCTGTTATCCAATCACAGCTTCTGGCAGACAGAGGCTAGGGACACCATTCCTGCCCATCATGGCTAATAGCCATTGATGGACCTATCTTCCATGAATCTGTCTAGCTCCCTTTTGAACCCCATTATAGTATTGGCCTTCACAACACCCTCTGGCAAGGAGTTCCAGAGGTTGACAGTGTGTTGCGTGAAAAAATACTTTCTTGTGTTTGTTTTAAACCTGCTACCTATTAATTTAATTTGGTGGCCCCTTGTTCTTGTATTATGAGGAGGAGTAAATAACACTTCCTTATTTACTTTCACTATACCACTCATGATTTTATAGACCTCTATCATATCCCCCCTTAATCACCTCTTGTCCAAGCTGAAAAGTCCCAGTCTTATTAATCTCTCCTCATATGGAAGCCATTCTATACCCCTAATCATTTTTGTTGCCCTTTTCTGAACCCTTTCCAATTCCAATATATCTTTTTTGAGGTGGGGCCACCACATCTGCACGCAGTATTCAAGGTGTGGGCATACCATGGATTTATATAGAGGCAATATGATATTTTCTGTCTTATTATCTATCCCTTTCTTGATGATTCCCAACATTCTGTTTGCTTTTTTGACTGCCGCTGCACATTGAGTGGATGATTTCAGAGAACTATCCACAATGACTCCAAGATCTCTTTCTTGAGTGGTAACAGCTAATTTAGGCCCCATCATTATATATGTATAGTTGGGATTATGTTTTCCAATGTGCATAACTTTGCATTTATCAACATTAAATTTCATCTGCCATTTTTTGCCCAGTCACCCAGTTTTGTGAGATCCTTTTGTAGCTCTTCGCAGTCTGTCTTGGACTATCTTGAGTAGTTTTGTATCATCTGCAAATTTTGCCACCTCACTGTTTACCCCTTTTTCCACATCATGTATGAATATGTTACATAGGACTGGGCCCAGTACAGATCCCTGGGGGACACCACTATTTACCTCTCTCCATTCTGAAAACTGACCATTTATTCCTACCCTTTGTTTCCTATCTTTTAACCAGTTACCAATCCATGAGAGAACCTTCCCTCTTACCCCATGACTGCTTATTTTGCTTAAGAGCCTTTGGTGAGGGACCTTGTCAAAGGCTTTCTGAAAATCTAAATACACTATGTCCACTGGATCTCCGTTGTCCGCATGCTTGTTGACCCCCTCAAAGAATTCTAGTAGATTGGTGAGGCATGATTTCCCTTTACAAAAACCATGTTGATTATTTCCCAACAAATTATGTTCATCTATGTGTCTGACAGTTTTGTTTTTTACGATAGTTTCAACCAATTTGCCCGGTACTGAAGTGAGGCTTACTGGCCTGTAGTTGCCATGGTCACCTCTGGAGCCCTTTTTAAAAATTGGCGTCACATTAGCTATCCTCCAGTCATTTGGTACAGAAGCTGATTTAAATGATAGGTTACAGATGACAGTTAGTAGTCCAGCAATTTCACATTTGAGTTCCTTCAGAACTCTTGAGTGAATACCATCAGGTCCTGGAGACTTATTACTGTTTAGTTTATCAATTTGTTCCAAAACCTCCTCTAATGACACCTCAATTTGGGACAGTTCCTCAGATCTGTCACCCAAAAAGAATGGCTCAGGTTTGGGAATCTCCCTCACATCCTCAACAGTGAAGACCGATGCAAAGAATTCATTTAGTTTCTCTGCAATGGCCTTATCATCTTTGAGTGCTCCCCTTTAGCATCTCAATAGTAGATTATCCCTAAATTTGACCTACATCTGAGCTGAAAAAGTTCCTCTAGATTCTAAATATCTGATATTAAAATTACCCTATTATATGTCACTGAAAAACAAAAATCAGCCACTGAGATAGTAGTGAATCCTTCTAAAAATGCGTTCTACTCCTTGGACTGGCTCTTCAGCAGAAGTTAACTAGCAAACTTAGAGGCTCAGTTTCTATAGTTCTGGTGTCTCGAAGAAGCTGCACAATGCAGAAAGGAATGTCTCTGAAAGAGATATGTTCCAAAGAGATATTATGCACTGGCTTTACTGGATCCTAGGTTTCTCAAGAAAATTAGGGCTTCCTCCGATCTGGGCTGGTTAGATTGTTGTCCCCATTAGGGTCCCTCTCTGGCCAACCCCCCAGAAGAAGCTCTCTGAGGATTATGTTATACCAGAAGACCTGGTACCAGAATGTGGTGCTGTTCCTCAAATATTGCCTCATAAGATCTGTCAGCTATAGGACGTGGCTTTGGTGTTCTGACCCAGCAGGAATGCAGATTACTAGAAAATGCATGAAATCTTGGTTGTTAATTGTTTCCCAAGTTAAAGCCATTTTGTAAAGATGCAAAGGTAGCTGTTAAATCCAGATATACTTCTCCATGAGAAACAATCATTGCCAAAATCTTCTTTAATTATTTTAATGCTAGTATGACGTATAAATGCTCTAACATGGTCTTGAGGTTATGTCCAAAGGCACAATCAGTGACGCCAGTACTACATGCATGTCCAGTAATTATTCTTCACAAATAAATGTTAAAAGGCACCAATCAAACTCTTTTAAAATTGCCCATTTATGCATTTGTGCAGCCACACAACAGTAGCAGGCCCATTACTAGTTAAGACTTCAAAGCAAATGATTGCTATAATCAGATTTACAGTGGTGGGCTCCTTACCTCGGCAAGTGATGACATAGTGTGGATTTTCTGCTGTAGTAGCAGGTTAAATAGCACAATAAACAGTGTGAGCTAAAGAAACAAAAGGGAGAGAAAATGAAGGGTGAAAAGCAGTGGGAACAGTAATACAATTATTTTGATCTGAATCTTATCTGAATGAATCAGTTTGTTGAAATGTCTTTAAAATGGCAGTAACTTCCCAATGACCAGAGCTAGCATCTCACTGCCTTAGGGATATGCTTGGCAAGGAGCTTTGAGAAGAGATTTTTGTGATGGTGGTGATTTTGATTATCCATGTTAAATAAAATAATTTGTCTTTCCTAGAAACTCTATTGGTTTCTACCATGAAGCATCTTATCTGACAGTTGGAGAAGTAGAGGAGGAACATTGAAAGGCACCATATGTTTTCACTTTAGCCTTTATAACCATTTGGGATTTGAAAGAGTTATTTTTGAAATCCTTATATAAATTTTGTAATCATAACACTGCAAAATGTTCTTGTCTGGTGAGCTGTAGTTCTTGAAAGCAAATGGCCTGATGTATAGATTGTGCCGACATGTCCCTCTCGCAAACTGATTAGGGAATTGAAGTAATTGATTCTGGTCATGTGTATATGGTGAGATGCAGCTCTTTCCAGACAAATACAGCAATCAGCTAAGTAGGGAGAGCCACTATGTAGTGGTGTAAAAGAAAATCATCTTCTCTGGGAGCTTCACCCAGATCTTGTGGGGGAAGGATGACATGCAAGGTATTAAAGGTGCTCACTTACTTTATGGTTTGTCTCCCCCATATGCAGTAATTTTCACCGTTTTTGTCCCCCTCCAACGTCATATCCATTTCCTATGGGTGACCTTTCTCTAGGGGAAAAAAACATTGAAAGGTGATAGCTTAAGTAAAGTTAATTAATTTATGGACTTTGTTTATAAGCTAAGTTGTAGCATTTCTGCACATCTCCTTGATCATTTCCTTTGTGGTGAGTAACCTTATGTTACAGTTTTGTAGCTATCTTCTGTGGTTGGGCCTAGTTCCAGCACATAATCTGGGGCACAACAGAAATTTAATTGACTATAACAGTGTTTAAAAGAGAACTGGATAAATTCATGGTGGTTAAGTCCATTAATGGCTATTAGCCAGGATGGGTAAGGAATCATAGAATCATAGAATATCAGGGTTGGAAGGGACCTCAAGAGGCCATCCAGTCCAACCCCCTGCTCAAAGCAGGACCAATTCCCAACTAAATCATCCCAGCCAGGGCTTTGTCAAGCCATCTGCTTCTGTGCGTTGGTTGGAGCAGGGCAAAATTTGCACAAGCGCCTCAGTGATTTAGGACCCTCCACCCCATTTTCAAAAGCGACACACATTTCCTAGCCTCTGTTTGTCAGAGGATGGAGATGGACGGCAGGAGAGAGATCACTTGATGATTGCCTGTTAGGTCCACTCCCTCTAGGGCACCTGGCATTGGCCACTGTCGGTATACAGGATACTGGGCTAGATGGACCTTTGGTCTGACCCGGTACGGCTGTTCTTATGTTATGTTCTTAATTAATTTCCAAGACTTCATAAACTTATGTGGCCCTGGATGACATACATATGCTATATAGTCAAGTAACTATGTATAATTCTTTTCATTGTCAGCTCTCTAGCAGTTTCTTCTCTTCTGTATATCATCAATCTTGAAGTCCTAGTGGAGTTTACAATCAGATGGCCCTTTCTTCTCCTTCATCTGGTCCAGCAGCCCTTCTGTTACTTCCTGTTCTAAACTCAGTTTGTAATGGGGGACTTAAAGCCAGTAAATTGCATTAACAGTCATAAGGTTTGCTTAGATGATGTTTTATTACTGTTTTCTGGCTGATTGGCCACTTCCCCTGCTGTTCCACAGGAGAGATAAGGACTGATTGTTTTCTACTTCACTTAAAACAAATCTCCTAAAATTGCACCATTTATTCTTGAAAGGCCACCTGTGCCATCTTGCAAATATTCTGCTTTGAATGTATCTACTTTTTGCCTTTCCCCATCCTCTTATTTTGAGGTTATTTGCCTGCAGACAGGATCCTTGTTTCCTTAAACTCTAGAGCATCTCCTGCTCATTCCCCTTAATGTGAGAATCCCGTTTGTGATGTCCCAATTGTTTGATATAGAAAGAATTTTGATAAGTCTAAGGAGTCTGAGTTCATGTGAGGAATATGCAGCAGCAGCCTCTGTTTAGCACAAGGCACATATAAAAATGTTAGGTTGTATCTCGACTGGGCAATTAAAGGTTGCCCAACTTTATAAATATTCTTTTGCCATATTTGTCAATAGAAAATTGAATTCTAGCCCATCCTTCAAACTTTAGAATAATGGACACAAACAGTGCCTGGAAATTTGTCAGTATTTGGATCTTACTCTCCCTGGAGCAAGGGGACTGGAGTATTCTGTTTCCAGCAAGGGGGCAGTGCACAGAGTTCCTGAGCTTGACTGTCAAATTTTGATGTGTCTGGGATACCAGGTTTGAGCACCATACTTGGGGTTTCTCCAACTTAGGTCTTGTGGTGAAGCAAGAGCTTACTGTTGCAAGTTGCACATAGGACATCTTGTTTGAAGTACAGCTGTTTCCATGAAAGTATGGGAGATCAGGAATAGTTATTTTGATGAAAAGGAGTTGCTAGCTGCTCTATATGCTTACATTTCATATCAGAGGCATCTGTACCCTGGCTGACTATTTGGAATATCCTGGCTTGTATGCCTTCTTTCTCTTTGAGCAGTGTCGCTGTTTGAAAGATTCTCTCACCAAACAGCTTCCAGTTGTTCTTTGCCTGTCTGTTCTGTGCTCATTCCTGTTTTGATGAGAAGATGCCACTCTAAACCCACAGAGCAGTATGTAAAAATATTCCTTGAATGTACTTGTTTCACCTATGGGGGAATGGGGAAGCATGGATTCTGACGACATTCATAACAAATTATAAAATGAAGGAGCCAAACAAGTGGCTTTGAAGCTGTTGTTTTGCAGGGTTCAAATTCTCTTTAATTAAGTACCTCTCCTTAATGTCCAGGTACCCTTCTCCTAAACTGTGATCGTCCCTCACCCTGTCAGTATAAATAAAAATTACATGCTATTTTTAAACTATCCATCTCACTATAGAGAGTATATAGACATACTTTCTCCGTAACTCAACAGAAAGAAAGGCTCTCCTATGTCTATAAAAAAATAGCTGCTTTTGTGTGATCCTGCAAGTAGAAACGACCATACAAAATTCCAGTTGGTTCTACTTTTTAGTATGTACATTTGAGTAAATATAGTTAAAATGTATTTTGAAGTACTACATTTGAACAGGCGTTTTCCATTCTTCTCCTAGAGGCAATTTTCCAGAATTGCTTATAACCCAGATCAGAAAGCAGTACCACATAGCCCTAGTCAGAAGGCCCTACTATCAGCCACAGCACTTGAATTACATGGAGTGACATGCTCTTTAAGCACAAACAAAAAGTCAATACAATGTATAATGTAGCCTTCTACAGCACAGGTTTTCCATGAACAGAGACGCCTGACTTAATTGCTGCTGCTGCCTTATTAGCCTGCTCATTAGTAAGTGTTGAGCTTTATGCCAGTGTGCTAAAGGGAAGCTACACAGCTTGTTAGTTGCCTCCCCCTACTGTGCCAGGTGATCATAGAAACTTTATATATGCCTTAAAAACTGTCAAAGTCTAGTGAAATCCTCGGAGTTCATTAACTTCTTCTCTAGTCTTTCACTTGGGGCTGGTCTATACTGGGGGGGGGATCGATCCAAGATACGCAACTTCAGCTATGCGAATAGCGTAGCTGAAGTCGAAGTATCTTGGATCGAATTACCTGGGGTCCACATGGCGCAGGATCGACGGCCGTGGCTCCCCCGTCAACTGCGCTACCGCCGCTCGCTCTGGTGGAGTTCCGGAGTCAACGGTGAGTGCGTTCGGGGATCGATATATCGCGTCTTAACAAGACGCGATATATTGATCCCGGATAAATCGATTGCTACCCGCCCAATACGGCGGGTAGTGAAGATGTACCCTTGGTGTTACATAAACCGTGCAGGTAACCCTAAGTACAGATAACCAAACACATAATTTCAACACATAGGTAAGAGTAAAGTTTTGGCAGTTGAGGGCTGCAGCTTCTCCGGCTGTGGAATGCAGTCAGGTAGCTTCCTATAGCTGGGGAGTGCTATTATCTTGGTTTTCAAACACGCCCAGTTTCCAATTGAGCTGGTGTTAGCTGTGTCTGACAGATTGCATTCTTAGAGAGGGTGTTACTGGATGAACTTCTGATAGCTCGTCATTTCACTAAGTCCTTGTCTATACTACAGAGTTTTGTCGACAAAAGGCAGCTTTTGTCGAAAAAACAGTGGATGCGTACATACTGCGATGCGACTTTTGCCGGCAAAAATACCGTTTTCATGACGAAATAAAACCACCTCGATGAGAGATACAAGGGTTTTTGCACAACATTTTTGTCAACATTGTGCCAGTGTAGGCACCATGCTTGATTTTATCGCTTTAATTGGCCTCCAGGAGGTGTTCCACAATGCCCATCCTGACTGCTGCGTTCAGCAGTTTGAACTCCACTGCTCTACAGCCACGTACAACCATCTGCCCCTCCCCCTTAGAAGCCCTGGAAATTTTTGAAATTCCATTTTTTGTTGGCTCGGCATGGAGAGGTCTCATTGCCTCTTCCCAGGTGACCATGGCGGGTTATCACAGCAAATTCTCTCCCACTTGGACCTCTGCGGAGCTTCTGGATCTGCTCAGTATATGGGGAGAGGAGGCTGTGCAGTCCCAGCTGCGCGGGAGCCATAGGAATTTTGATACCTACAGGCAGATTTCTCGAGGCTTGTGTGAAAAGAGCTATGATTGGGACACACTGCAGTGCAAAGTGAGGGTAAAGGAGCTGAGGCAGGTGCACCATAAGGCCAAGGAAGCAAACCGTCGCTCCAGTGCTGCACCTAAGACCTGCCAGTTCTGTAAGGAGCTGGATGCTATCCAGCTCTCTGGCAATAAGAAGCAGGAGAGGAGACACCTGGTAAGTGGCTGTGGTTTGTGTAGCACAGAGGTGGGTTCAGGGTATAGAAATGTACATGTCTGGCTGTGTTTCTGTGTGCTGGATATTTCCCTGTGCAGCTAATCAGTTCGGTGGAACAGGATGTTGATGCACACCAAGATCTCATGGGAATCCTCCGGAGAGATCTCTAGGAAAGTTTCCTGGAGGTACTCGGCAATCCTCTGCCGAAGGTTCCTTTGCAGAGCTGCTTTGTTCCTTCCCCATGGTAGGAAACGTTTCTGCACCCATTCGGCAATCACTTGTGCAAGCAGTAGCATAGCTAGCGGGGTTCAGGGGAAGCGGCTGCTTCCCCTGACCGCACATTCCCCAAAAATGACGCTCCGGCCGGCCGGTGGAACGGGGCCGCGGGGTGGCCGGCTCCTGGCGCTCCCGCTGGAACTCCGGCCCTGAGAGCATTGCCGGGGGTCTCGGTGCCCCAGACAGCGCTCTGGATGGGGAAATGGGGTGGCCCTGCACATGCGCCGCTCCATCTTTCGGCGGCGTTTCGGTGCATGCGCAGGGCCATTTTCGCTGCCGCTCCTCCTCGGCTGCGAACCTGGCTACGCCACTGTGTGCAAGGACCAAAGTGGTACACAGGTGAGCAGCATAGGGACCAGGGCAGAAGCCACAAGCGTGTAGTAGATGTACCTTCACTTCCCTACTTACCCTCAGCAGTGAGATATCTGCTATGATGATCCCTGCCTATGGAAAAGTGTGGGAAAATTTTAGAATTTTTTTCCTAGTTGGCTGCACCGTAACCCTTGCAGAGTGCTCTTTTCCCCATGTAGAGTGCCCCCTCCCCATCCAACACTCGCCAGGCTTTGGGTGTTTGTCAAGATGTGTGCTTGCCAAGAGTTGGTGAGAAACTGATTGTTTGGTTCTAATAAAGAAAAAAGGTAATGGTAGCTTCTTGCAGCCTGTGCCCCATAACAGGGAGGGCTGGTAGTGCTGTTCCCTTGCATTCTCTCTGCCTCTAAATGAGGATTAGTAAAAATGAAGAATTTCCAAATTACAATTAGCTTAGTGAAGCAAAGGAAGAGAGTGCCTCCTCTTTTGACAGCAAGCTGAGTGGGGATGCATACTTTACTCAGTAAATTGGACTATGTTCCTCATACATTTTTTGTTTTAACCTTTTTGATCTGCAGTTTGTCGAGGTTTTGCTGTCCTTGAAGACGGTGCACTGGATCACTGTCTGCAGAAACAAGAGAGTAAGAGCTGGAATCCACAGTAGGGAACGGAGCAGAAGCAGTTCTGCCATGGCAGTCCTTATCCCTTCTCTCCCCCCTGACCTATTTCCAGGGGCGAAAGTAAGGCGGTACGGGCTGGTACAGCGTACCGGTAAAAGGTAGCCACCTGTACCGGCCCATACCGCTGATTTTAAAGTGCTGCCGCGGCAGCGCTTTAAGGACTCTGCCTAAAGCACTGCACAGCAGTGCTTTAGTGTCGCTGCCGCTGGAGCCCCGGGCAGTGCGGGCCAGGGAGCTCAGATGGACTGGCTAGGGGACGCTGACCCCCCCCCCCAACCCTGCCCCTTCCACCCGAGGTCCCGCCCCTTCGGGGGGGTGGGGCAGGGAGGAAAGGGGGACAGAGTGTCCCCGTACCGGAAAAAGCTCCATTTTACTTTCAACCTTGCCTATTTCCAGGTTTTATACATGTTTCCTGCCTGCTTTTTCCACAGACACTGAAGAGCAGTGGAAGGGTGAAGCTGCTCCAGTGTGCATTTCCTCCAGTCCAGCTAGTTGCTGCAGAATAAAGCAGTTTGTTAACTCTCCCAGAGTTGATTTTAGAGGACAAATGTGAGGCAGTCTGTAGCACCCAGACCTTGGACAAGAGCCACTGACTGATTAAAGAGGCCTCCTAACGGTCACTGGAATGTATCTGTCCTACTTACCCTGGGCAGCGGATGAATGGCACATAGAGACTGATTTTAATTTTGCATTTCGCTATCCAAGTGCCTAATCCCTTTAATCCTTCACTCCATGGATGATGTTTTTTGTTGCTGTTAATTAAATGGAGTCTATACAGCCTCAGTGACTCAAATTTTAGGACAAATCTGTGCACTTAACGAGAGGCAGGTTGGCCCAGGTCTTCTCAGGCAACATGACATTTAAAGGGACACTTTCAAGGTTATTGCAAAGATGAATTGGCCTTTCCTGGCAGCCATCCATACAGAAGCTTCCCTTCACCATTCCAGAAGTGGATTCTTATTTATCAAATAATTCTTAGTACTACAACAAATACTAATAAATCCTCCCTGTGATGTCTGATTTACTGCAGGGCTGATAGTGATTGGAGTGGAAACCCTGCCTCCCTGAAAGGGAGGAGATAAACAAGAGTAGGGACTGAACCAGGGTGAAGAGAGAAGGTATTTGTACATCGGTTTGTTTATCATGGGGTACACAGCAAACTGAACTTTACCTGCTGGATCAGGGACGCAAGCATTAGCAAAGAGTGAATTTGGATTCGAGGGACAGGGACACATACACTCCTGGAATTTTGAAGGGGAGACTTACAGTTCAGGATCACTCCCCAAGAAGTCAGTGTTTGGCCTCCTATCCTTGTCCCTTTAATAAATATGTAATTTTTTACTAAAGCTTTTAACACGGAAAACACCAAATGGAGACTATTAAAACGAGGCTGGAAAATGTTAACTGGGGAAGGCCCACAGAGATGAGGTATGGGAGGCTTCCCACTGCTCAGGTGTGGGGAGATGGGTCAGAACAATATTGTAGCTAGAAGTGTGTATTGTCCTGGTGGGGACTAGTCTGAGCAGCAATGCCAGATATTGGGTTGTGGCTGGCCAGCCTTTTTCTTATGGGTTTGTAATAATGGAAACAAGTTTTACCTTTCTTTACTTTTAGATTTTTATAAACCGGCCCCATTGTGATCTCTGTGCATAGTCATTATATAAAAACCCAGCTGGGATGATGCACAGGGAGACCGTTGTCTCTAAGGCAGCTAGGACACAAGATGTGTAGGGTGGTCTAGAAGTTAGTTAGGAGGGACATGTGGTTTTCTTCAGGGAATATTAGCTTTTAGTCTTCCATGTCATTGGGGCATAAGCAACATATTTTTACTTGGGGGTGGTAGAGTTTTGTCCACATTTAATAAAGTGAAATAAATGAATTGATGTTCCAAACTCAGTGTTTCCTTTATTTATTAATGCAGTCCCTAATTGTGTGTGTGGAGAGAGGGGGCAGGAGCCAAACCAGCCACTAAGCCCCCAATTGTCTCCACCCATTATTATTATTACCTAGCACAATGGTGTCCTGGTCCGTGACTAGGGCTTGCAGGTGCTATGGTAATACAAAATCATCATCATCATAGTTGTTGGTGTTCTTATCTAAATCTAGATTTGGAAGTTGGCTCATTATGTCAAACTTTTGCTTCCTTATCCACTTGTCAATGGAAAGTAAAGGGTGTTCCCTGAGCCTCTCTAGGAAAGTGACTTTCAGTTTCAGCACTGTGAAACCACTGCCCAAAAACCAACTTTCACTTGAATATCCCTACAGTTAGTGGTAGACCACAGCTTGGAGGAAAAATGCTAGGCAGCAAATGATGTTCTGCTACAAGGAATATATTTAAAAGCATAAAGTGAATAGTTTAGTGGCAGATAAGGTTAGCCTGGAAGAGAGGTTAGGAATCTCTCTTAAACTATTAGTTTAAGCCAAGAAACTGAAAGAGTGAGAGCAAAAAATCAATCTCAAGTATCTAGTTGAGGGGTCTGTTCTCCTGACAATGGTGAAGACTAAAATTCCTGTCTTAAATTCCATGGAACCTCCCTGAACATGCTCAATCATCTTGTTATGTTTAAAAAGACAAGCTGTAACAATAGTTAAATCGTTTTTAGTGAGATGTATTTATTTTTTTGCAAGAAGGAGAGATTTTTTTCAGGAGGGGCTTGGGTGACAGGAGTTGCATGTGTTAATTGTGGCCACAGTGATTATGTATGATTTTTCCTTTTCTGGTCTTGTATACCGCATGGGATGGTTCTTATATGATTCAATATAGGAAGCTTCTTTTCCTCCACTCTTCATATTTCATAATGTGACTCAGAAGGCAATTGTATTTGGCTTTTTGGTGGGATTTTAACTTATGAGACAATGGTGTTGAACTGAAATGCTTCTGCCCCTGTGTGATGAAGATCTTGCCCCCTCCCCTTGTATATTCCCTTCTTTTTTAGGATCACTGTCTTTGTTTCACACTCTGATTTAAGAAAGTGAAGTTGTGCTTTAGAGGTTTGTGTACATTTTCTTCAGAGTGAACTTGTTTTTTCAACTCCACTTCAGGTGGCTCTGGGTTTGGAACAACAATCTTGTAAATTATACTAAAAACCTTGTGTTAAAAGTGCTTAAACTACTTAGGAATCTAAGAGTAAAATTTTCAAAAGTTTTTAGTCCTTAGTCACTTCAGCACTTTTGAAAATTTTATTGAATTTTTTTTGGTATAATTTATGGTCTACCATGTCTGTATTTCACTATGCTTCCATTGTTCATTCTATACATCATGCAGTCTCGCCATAGATTAAGAGTGAATCCAGGCATCCTAGTGTCTGTCACTTTCAAAACTGGGACTTAACTGCTTTTGAAAATTTTACCTTTTATCTTGAGAGATCAGTATTGGCAACATTTCAGTTATATTCAAAAGGTAGATATCAAATTGAAAATTTGGTGCAATGACTTTTATGTTAATCATTCAATATTCAGTACAATATATGAGTTCTTGTCACTGTGTCACAAAAACACAGTTAAATAAATATAATTGTAATGGTTTATTTGTCTATTGATGGATTTTCAATGTACAATATTTGTCTTGGTTTAGGATCAGCTGTACTTTTGACTCTGTCCCAAGCTAGGGAGTCTTGTGTATGTGATTTGGAAGAGACAACTTCTAAGGCCTTGACACCTGTATTGTCAAATAAGAACCAATGATTGGGCTAAGTAAAGCCATTAACTTTGGTTCCTGCAGACATACAATACTACCCAAGACTGATGTAGCCCCTTATTTTCCTTTAGCACGCAACCTTGTGACCATCATACAAATAATACACATTCTTCACAATATTTCTCATTTCTATGTAAATGTGTACTTTACTTTTAAAAAGTTGTTTTGAAATTGCATAATCAGTAGAAATAATCCCTCTGTATACTTACAAACCAGTCTAATGTTAACTTTAGGTTAAATATCATAACATTTTCTGACTATAAAAGAGGCACAAGTGTAAAGACATATACAGTGCAGTGAGAAGTTGATGGAATTATAAAAACTCATAAATCTTCTCCAGATGCACGTACTGTAGTGTAGGCTAAGGCAAACAGTTCTATATCTCTACCTATTTTCTTTTTTCTCAAATGGTCATTGTCCAAAGTCTATTGAAGATCTTGTCTAAGCCTAAGGTGTGAATTTAAATTGATATAGTTAAACTGCCACAACTGCCTTTATGGCCACTCTAATTTCAGCTTACGCATGGCTTTTTTCCATGTAGCTTCAGTTGTTAGGGAACAGGTTTAAAAGTTTAAGATAAATCGATATGATCTACTCTTAAACTGAAATTAGAGTGTCTGCACAGGGACACTGACTTACCTAAATTGGTTTAAAAACTGGTGCAACTTTTCTGTATAGACAGGCCAAATTAAATGGCAGCTTGGTGTCTCCTATTCTCTGCCTGTGGCATACAAGTTAGTCTCATGAGTACTGAAATGGTTTAGTCTTTCTAAAATCTTTGGGCTTAACATCGGAGGGAAATTTAATGGCCTGTGATACAGCAGAGGTCAGACTAGATGATCTAATAGTCCCTTTTGGCTTTAAACTCTATGAAACCTATGATATGGAAAGATTTGTACTGATTTCAGTGGGTGTTAAATCAGCCCTTAAAGAGAGAACCCCAAATAATTATTTCTGAAATCAGTTTAATTCACTCAGGGCATAATGAACCTTCCTTCTTCTTATCCCCATATTTGTGTTTTTGTATAAGCCCAGATCTGCTCCTCCCTGCCATAAGAACGAATAAGAGGACATTAAAATACTAAATATTGTATATTGTTGTTGAAGTTTTTTTTTTTTTTTTACAAATTCTGGCTACCCTAAAAGCAACATTGTTTGTCAGGTTCATTCCATACTTAAATTTAAAATCTGTGCTGATTGTAAGGTAAATTTTGATCTGTCTTGTGACAAGAAATAAATCCAATATGCCTACAGTGATTGTGGGATTAAGCTGCTGCTTTGATCTGGGGGCATCCAAAATTTAGAGGGCAGAAGGAAGTGCAGTAGGTGATCCCATTATTAGGTCTTGCGTTGAGATTAGAAGGAATTTCCATTTTCTTTGTAGATGGTACAAAAAACTATTATTTACAGTAAGGGCAATGACTGTATCCAGTTGCCTTCTCTGTGCCAGCTCAGAGGCATAAAACGGTGCTCCTCTGACTTCCATCACTAACATACGACCATCAGAGAGGAGGACTGGCAGACTGAGAGCCAGCACTTTCTAGGAGTGAGACTGGGAGTCTCCACAGAGCAGAGTGCAAGCCACTCTATTTCACATGCCTCTGATTTATATGATGAATGGCACTTGTATCCTCCTTAGTGGGGTAAGTTTGTTGGTAGCCCGTAGTGGTGAAGTGAGGTGGACTTTGATGACGAGATGGGACTTTGTGACATTTTAGAAGAGAAATTGGTCTTTGCTCTCTTCAATCTGTAGAAGCTGCAATTGTGTAGTGCCTGTTGTTTTTAACTGGCTGGTAACTTTCACAATGGGCTGTATCCCTTCATGTTCACTCTCCTCCAGCCAGGCAGCTTCTGAATGGCTGTCAGCAAGGGCTGCTCATGAGTGCTGGGCTGGCACATGTGCTGGCTCATTATTTTAGAAAAAATGAAGCGACACCTTTGTTTTGAAAAGCTGCACACATGGCGTTGTGCCGTCTGGGCCAGCAAATATAGTGCACAAGTGAAGTGCCTTTTGAAAGCATCTCTTTAAATAATCAAAGGATTCAGTATTGAAGATCTTTGTAGTGTGCATTCAGCCATGCAGCTACTAGACACGCTCCTGCTTGGAGCAGAAAAGAAGTCATGGGTTTCCTGAGCTTGTGGGGAGAAGAGGTTGTGCAAGCACAGCTATAGAACAGCCATAGAATTAGCAACATCTGTGTGCAGCTTGCATGGGGATGCTGAAACTGGGGCATGGCAGGGATGAGCAGCAGTGCCATGTGAAAGCCCAGGAGCTTTGCCAGGGATGCCAGAAGGCCAGGGAGGACAACAAGAAATCTGGTGCTGCCCCACCGGCCTGCCACTTTTATAATTAACTGCTTGGCAGTAACCCCAACAGCACCCAACATTTCTATGGTGAATGTGACAGGTTCCCCAGGGTGCAGTCTGGGACTGTGGGACCGCTGTGTCCCCTGAATCTCTCCAGCATGGGCTGTCTCTCACAATGCCTTGCTAGTGACCAGCCCCAAACCCCTCCAGGCGCTGTGATCACTCAGCACAACAGCATGTGGAGCCCCGCTCCCAGCTATATTGCATGAATGCTCCCAGAGCCACTCATTAATCACGCCGAGAAAGAGGCACCAGAGCCAAATCCCCCCAGCTCCCCAGCACTGTACCCCAAGAATATACCATCTTGCACTGCTCAAGACAAGCAATGCAGATTTATTAATTGGGTCACCATTTCATCAGTGGAAAGTAGATATACACCAGCCTTTGTCAAACCTGAGCAGATTTGCCACACACTTCATACAAACTCACTGGTAAAGATAAACAATAAAACAAATTTATTGACTATAAAAGATAGATTTTAAGTGATATTAAGTGATAGGAAAAAGTCAGTTAGTTACCAAAAGAAATAAAATATAAGCATGTAGTCTAAACTCTCAACCCTATTAGACTAGCAACTACATTAAGCAGTTTTTCTCACCCCACTCGATATTGCAGTCCTTACTATACAGATTTGTCCCTTAAATCTGGGCCAGTCTCCTCTGTTGGAGTCTTCAGTCTTCTTCTCAGTGGCTTTATTGCTTGCAGCACAGATGGAGAAAAGGCCCATTATGTGTCCACTCTGTCTGTTTTTTGCCCTCAGCCCATGTGCTTACAAAACACAAGTCCAGGCATGTCTGGGGGCATTGCTGAGTTTACAGGCAAGGTTGAGCAATTTCCTCATGTGGGTGAGTCATCGCATTGTAGCTCCCTGGCTGGACAATGGCTGTTGATGGGTTGATTGATACTCCGGCCAGGTGTTGGTTACTTTCCTTGCTGTTGCCTCTGGGCAACGAATATCTGGCTGATTCCCCAACTTACAGCATGTTTTAATGACAACCATACCACACAATTCTCATAACTTCTATTCATTAATGCTACACATCTATGGATAGAGAAGTGACTTCCAGCAGATCATAACCTTTCCCCTGATACCTTACAAGGCATGCTTTATATGTAAGATCATGATTATATAAAAATGAGGAATATGGGGGTTCCAGGATGTTCCCCCAAGGTATAGAATGTCACAGTGGACACTTCACAGAGCCTGAGGCAAAGATCTCTGCTGTGAACAGTGGGGAGAGTGGGGGGAAGCAACTTGGCAGGGGACTCACTCTTTCGCAAGCCAGGAGTGATTTAAAACTCTGCTTGAGTCAAACCTGTCCTGCCAGGTGAATGAAGATGTGCCCGCTGATGAAGAGGAAGGGAGCCTTGAGTAAGTGTCTGCATGAATTATTCCTTGTAATCCTTTTTTCTCCTTTTTCGTTGCCTGAAACCTCACTTCCCTACATTTCTCCATCCCCCCGTCGCCCTTCTTCCCCATTTAAAAATGGCACCCATCCTCACCTGCTGGTTTAAAAAACAAAGGCATTGACTTTGGTTGCCTACTTGGTTATTTTAGAAAATAAAATATTAGAAACTAAATTCAACAAAAGTAGCATGGCAGTCCGATTTCACCATCCACATCTGATCAGTGTCCTGTGCTTGGATGGAGGTAGAGGAAACAGAGGTAAACTTGGCATCTGCTTTCCAACGCTTTGTTTTATGGACTAGGCAGGGGGCCATGCAGAGTACTTTACCTGCCTGAATGGGGATGTCTCTTATCCTCCTGAGAGATCTTGATGAAACTTCCATGGAGATACTCTGCAATTCTCTTCTGAACATTTCTAGGCATGGCAGGCTTGTTTCTTCCCCTGCGATCGGAGACTTTCCCACTCTGCAGTGAGTCTGGCTGGCTCCGTTGGAGTAAACAGGCTATAAGCATGTGTGCTCGTGTGGCTTTGGGGCACAACTAACAGCTGGGTTCTCTGTGCCTTTGTCACCCTCAAGCATCAGATAGCCAAAATCACCACTGCCTGTGCGAATATTCCCAGTTTTCACTGCACTTTCTGGATACCCATACCCGATGAGCCTAGCATTTAAAGTTTCCATACAACAGAATACCCCCCTTCCTCTCCATTAGTGTAGGCCATACTCACCGTAGTATGAGCCTCAGAATGGTGCTGTAATTAGGCACTCCAAAGCTAAGTGACAATTATCATTTCTTATTAAAGGTATTTATGAGAATAGTGTATAGGAGTTTGGAGACTTATATTTCCCTTTCTGTTGTGACTAAATCTAATGGTGTATCTGGCTGGATATTAGCAGCCTTTGACATGGTAGCCTTGAGGGGTGCCCCCTCCATGTCTGGTGAACATCTGATGCTGGACAGGAGGAGAAAAAAGAGGACTAGGTAGGATATGTTCTGCAAGATTCTCCAATTCTTTATGGCCTTGGACAGTGAAGAGAGGGCTTAGAGGGGTTCTGCAACCATGATCATGCAGAAGGACCAAAAATGGAGACAGTGGTTCTGCAGGAGAAGGAAGAGGACCGAGAGATACATCAGGAAATGCACTAGGACATCATGGGTTTGTTCAGGCCACAAACTCAGATGTTGCTGAGCACTATTTACCAACATGCCCAAAGATCCTGGAGTCAGCAGCTTTTCCAATCCTTAGAAAACTCCACGGTCAGTGCTCACTGCATCCCCCAACACAATAGTTAACATGGTGTGCATCCTTACCTCTGCCACTCCATGCTGGGGGAAAACAAGGAGAATAATAGCTACACATACACCGAACTGTGAAAACCACAGGATCAGAGTCAACCTGCTATAGACATACATGAACATAAATGTTCACTGTTTACTTCTGTTTTTACTTGGTTTTAAAGTAAGTTTCACCATCTTACAGTGCTGCTAATGGTTTTTACCTTGTGTATTTTCATGTGTTTTAATTTTGCTGTCAATATCTTTGCACACAATAAAGTTCTGTTTTTGGAAACTCAGAGTATCTTTATTAGTTTACACCAACCATTACAGAATTCATAACAGGAGCCAGTTACCCACCGTATTTTACCTCCATACACATGAAATATTATTTCATAAAGCATCAGACAACACTACTTTGGCTGACTGCTAAAAGGGTCTCTGTCAGCTCTATAGCGCCACAGCTGGGTTTTCTAATAGCCCTTGTGTCTGGCTGTTCCAGTTCAGCAGACAGCTGCTCCGCCTCGTCCCTCCACCCTGGGGGTAGCTTTTCCTCCTTCGCCTCACAGTTATTGTGCAGTACTCAACATACAGCTATAACAATGGAGATGTTTGCTCACTGAGCTCCAGTAGTGAGTAAACAGCAACAGTGACCTTTCAGTCTACAAAAAGCATGTTCAACAATCATTCTGCACCTGCTGAGCTGGTAGTTAAATCTTTCTTTGGTTCTGTTGAGATGGTCAGTGTACAACTTCATGAACCAGGGGTAGACTTGGTCCCCCAGAATCACTGTTGGCATTTCAACATTGGCACTGGTAATGTGTCAGGTGGGGAAGAATGTTCCTGCTTGAAGCTTTTTGAAAAGTCCTGTGTTCTTAAAGAATTGAGCATCAAGCACTTTTCTTGACCAGCCCACATAGTTATAAGTGAAGCATCTCCACTGATCCACTAGTGCTTGCATAACCATGGGAAAAGTACCCTTTCAGTTTATATGTTCACTAGCAAAGTAAGATGGTGCCAGAACAGGGAGATACATCCTGTCTCCCGCCTCACCTCAGTTTGGGAACCCCACTGCAGCAAATGCACATTACTGAGAGTCACAGTCCTGTGTAGCAGGACATGCTTAATGGCCTTACACAATTGGATGACAATGGCCCTACCAGGGACGGTGCTTCCACTAGGCGACCTTAGGCGGTCACCTAGGGCAGCAGGATTTGGGGGGGGCAGCATTTTGCCGTCCTGGGCGGAAATTCGGCGGCGGGGGGTCCTTCCGCTCTGGGTCTTCGGCAGAAATTCGGCAGCGGGTCCTTCACTCGCTCCGGGACCCACCGCCGAAGTGCCCCGAAGATGCGGAGCGGAAGGACCCCCGCCACCGAATGCTTAGAGGAGGAGTGCCGCTCCCTAGGGCGGCAAAAACCCTGGTGCCGCTCCTGGGCCCCACTGTGGTTTTCCAGCGCCAAACTGATTACCCACTGACTGATAGGAATGCGGCATTACAAGCTTCCAGAGCATGATTGCCACTTACTTCTCCATTGTCAGCGCAGCTCTGATTTTGGTGTCCCTGCCTTGGAGGTCTGGGATGAGCTTGGCACACAGATCCAGGAAGTTTTGCAGCCGAAAATGATATAGCCATTGCTTTTCATCCCAAACCTGCATTATGATGCAATCCCACCAATCAGTGCTCGTTTCTCAAGACCCGGAAGTGGTGATCTATCATGTGGAGCTGCTTCATGAATGCCAGCAGCAGCCTGGCACTATTTTTTTTCTGCATCCATCAGCATCCAGATCTTGTGCTTGAACAACTCTGCATCTTCCTCATTGCACTCCTAGTTGCAGTAGGACTTGTTCAAGTTCTGCAAATACAGGTGACTCATGCATCTTCTATTAGCAATGCTCATGAGAAGTGTGCTGAGCTGTGCAGGGTCCATGCTTCTGCCAGCGAGATGGCAGAGACCAAAAAGCAGTACATGGGACTGTAGGAGTTTTTTAAAAGGGCATGGAAATTATGGAATGGGGAAAGCATTATGGGATGGAGAAAGTGGCATGGTGGAAACTTGATCCCTGGCTCCCAGAAAACATAAGAATGGCTGTACCGGGTCAGACCAAAGGTCCATCTAGCCCAGTATCCTGTCTACCGACAGTGGCCAATGCCAGGTGTCCCAGAGGGAGTGGACCTAACAGACAATGATCAAGTGATCTCTCTCCTGCCATCTATCTCCATCTTCTGACAAACAGAGGCTAGGGATACCATTCCTTACCCATCCTGGCTAATAGCCATTAATGGACTTAACCACCATGAATTTATCCAGTTCTCTTTTAAACGCTGTTATAGTCCTAGCCTTCACAACTTCCTCAGGTAAGGAGTTCCACAAGTTGACTGTGCGCTGCGTGAAGAAGAACTTCCTTGTATTTGTTTTAAACTTGCTGCCTATTAATTTCATTTGGTGACCCCTAGTTCTTGTATTATGGGAATAAGTAAATAACTTTTCCTTATCCACTTTCTCCACATCACTCATGATTTTATAGACCTCTATCATATCTCTCCTTAGTCTCCTCTTTTCCAAGCTGAAGAGTCCTAGCCTCTTTAATCTCTTCTCATATGGGACCAGTTCCAAACCCCTAACCATTTTAGTTGCCCTTTTCTGAACCTTTTCTAGTGCCAGTATATCTTTTTTGAGATGAGGAGACCACATCTGTATGCAGTATTTGAGATGTGGGTGTACCATCGATTTATATAAGAGCAATAATATATTCTCAGTCTTATTCTCTATCCCCTTTTTAATGAGTCCTAACATCCTGTTCACTTTTTTGACTGCCTCTGCACACTGCGTGGACATCTTCAGAGAACTATCCACAATGACTCCAAGGGAGGGATTGCTCAGTGGTTTGAGTATTGGCCTGCTAAACCCAGGGTTATGAGTTCAATCCTTGAGGGGGCCACTTAGGGATCTGGGGCAAAATCAGTATTTGGTCCTGCTAGTGAAGGCAGGGGGCTGGACTCAATGATCTTCAATGTCCCTTCCAGTTCTAGGAGATAGGATATCTCCATTAATTTAAATTTTAAGATCTTCTTCCTGACTTCTTGTAGCTAAATTACCCCCCCATCATATTGTATGTATAGTTGGGGTTATTTTTTCCAATGTGCATTACTTTACATTTATCCACATTAAATTTCATTTGCCATTTTGTTGCCCAATCACTTAGTTTTGTGAGATCTGTTTGAAGTTCGTCACAGTCTGCTTTGGTCTTAACTATCTTGAGCAGTTTAGTACATCTGCAAACTTTGCCACCTCACTGTTTACCCCTTTCTCCAGATCATGTATGAATAAGTTGAATAGGATTGGTCCGAGGACTGACCCTTGGGGAACACCACTAGTTACCCCTCTCCATTCTGAGAATTTACCATTAATTCCTACCTTTGTTCCCTGTCTTTTAACCAGTTCTCAGTCCATGAAAGGACCTTCCCTTTTATCCCATGACAGCTTAATTTACGTAAGAGCCTTTGGTGAGGGACCTTGTCAAAGGCTTTCTGGAAATCTAAGTATCAGAGGGGTAGCCGTGTTAGTCTGAATCTGTAAAAAGCAACAGAGGGTCCTATGGCACCTTTAAGACTAACAGAAGTATTGGGAGCATAATCTTTCATGGGTAAGAACCTCACTTCTTCAGATGCAAGACTGCATCTTAAGGTGCCACAGGACCCTCTGTTGGAAATCTAAGTACACTATGTCACTAGATCCCCCTTGTCCACATGTTTGTTAACCCCTTCAAAGAACTCTAATAGATTAGTAAGACACGATTTCCCTTTACAGAAACCATGTTGACTATTGCTCAACAGTTTGTTTTTCTATGTGTCTGACAATTTTATTCTGAACTATTGTTTCAACTAATTTGCCCAGTACCAACGTTAGGCTTACTGGTCTGTAATTGCCGGGATCACCTCTAGAGCCCTTTTTAAATATTGGTGTTACATTAGCTAGCTTCCAGTCATTGGGTACAGAAGCCAATTTAAAGGACAGGTTACAAACCTTAGTTAATAGTTCTGCAACTTCTTATTTGAGTTCTTTCAGAACTCTTGAGTGAATGCCATCTGGTCCCGGTGACTTGTTAATGTTAAGTTTATCAATTAATTCCAAAACCTCCTCTAGTGACACTTCAGTCTGTGACAGTTCCTCAGATTTGTCACCTACAAAAGCCAGCTTAGGTTTGGGAATCTCCCTAACATCCTCAGCCGTGAAGACTGAAGCAAAGAATCCATTTAGTTTCTCCGCAATGACTTTATCGTCTTTAAGCGCTCCTTTTGTATTTCGATCATCAAGGGGCCCCACTGGTTGTTTAGCAGGCTTCCTGCTTCTGATGTACTTAAAAAACATTTTGTTATTACCTTTGGAGTTTTTGGCTAGCCGTTCTTCAAACTCTTTAGCTTTTCTTATTACATTCTTGCACTTAATTTGGCAGTGTTTATACTCCTTTCTATTTGCCTCACTAGGATTTGACTTCCACTTTTTAAAGGAAGTCTTTTTATCTCTCACTGTTTCTTTTATATGGTTGTTAAGCCACGGTGGCCCTTTTTTAGTTCTTTTACTGTGTTTCTTAATTTGGGGTATACATTGAAGTTGGGCCTCTATTATGGTGTCTTTAAAAAGCGCCCATGCAGCTTGCAGGGATTTCACTTTAGTCACTGTACTTTTTAACTTCTGTTTAACCAACCCCCTCATTTTTGCATAGATCCCCGTTTGGAAATTAAATGCCACAGTGTTGGGCTGTTGAGATGTTCTTCCCACCACAGGGATGTTGAATGCTATTGCATTATGGTCACTATTTCCAAGCGGTCCTGTTATAGTTACCTCTTGGACCAGCTCCTGCACTCCACTCAGGACTAAATCTAGAGTTGCCTCTCCCCTTGTGGGTTCCTGTACCAGCTGCTCCATGAAGCAGTCATTTAAAGTATCGAGAAATTTTATCTCTGCATTTCGTCCTGAAGTGAAATGTTCCCAGTCAATATGGGGATAATTATCATTAATAAAGATATTAAACAAAACCGGCCCCAGGACCGACCCTTGGGGCACTCCGCTTGAAACCGGCTGCCAACTAGACATGGAGTCATTGATCACTTTGATAAGGATGGTGCTATCTGACTTTTATCTGAGATGGGGACTTGCAAAGGGAGAGGTAGTTTTATAGCTGAAATCCCTGAGTACTATACATGCATGTCTTGAAGGCAATCACATGCACTGTTTAATGTAATAATAATACTTATATATTTAGTGTGCTTAGGGTGACCAGACCTCAACACTAAAATATCAGGACACGTTGGGGTGCTGTCAGCTCCGCCCACAGTCCACCCCTGCTCCTCCCAGGCTCCGTCCCCCCCCCCCCCTCCCCCCGGCCCCCCCCCCCGCCGCCGCCCCCCCCCCCCCACGTCCTTCCTCATCCCCCGACCCCCTGCTGGCTTGCTGTGCCCCTCCTCAATCCCCCACCCACCGTTCGCCTCCTCACCCCGCCCGCCAGCCGCTTGCTCACCTCTTCACCCTCCCCGCCTGCCACTCCCCTCTTCACACACATGCCCCGCCCGCCCACCACTCACCCCTACGGTGCCGACTTCCCCTCTGCCAGATGGGTGTTCACCCACCCCTGCCTCTTCCCACCCAAACATCCGCCCTCGCTCCACCCCCATTCCACCACCTTCCCCCAAGTCCCCGCCCCTGCCCTGCCTCTTGTCCCTCCTCCCCCCAGTGCGCAGTGTCCCCGCTCCTCCCCGCGCCCAGCGCTTCCCGCCACCTAACAGCTGTTTGGCATTGCTTAGCACTTTCCAGGAGGGACAGGGAGAGGAGCGGGGACGCGGTGCACTGGGGGCGGGGGGGGAGGAGGAGGGAGGAGCTTGGCTGCAATTTTTCTCTGTGGGTGCTCCAACCCTGGAGCACCCACGGAGTCAGCGCCTCCTTCCCACTCGCCTCCTTCCTTGAATATCAGGACAAATGGCATCTCAATCTTACATTGATCGGAACGCAGGACAAAGGGGGGGCATTCCCAATTTTATTGGGACATCTGGTCACCCTAAGTGTGCTGCATGTTCAGAGCACTGTACAGACTTTAACTAAACCTCACACCACCCTGTCATGTGTGGAATACATTAGTGTATTCAAAGATTTACGCTGCATCTTGTTTAGGTGGGTGGAGGATGTGTGGGGGATGGGGACAGTAGAAGTTATTAATAGATTTTGTGGTTTGCTTATGAATCAGTCTTTTTTCTATGGTCTGTTTCTTCCACGTGAGTAACTCTCTTTGGTGACTATTCATACGTTTAAGACTGTTATTACTATATAATTAGTACAAGCCTTTATGGCAATGGCTTCATACATAGAAAATATTGTGTAAAATAATGTGATTGTACCAAAGCAAACCCAATATCCATAGTTTAGTTGCTATGAAAGGAATGAAGTAAAGACCACAGTACATTCAAGGAGAATTATTTTTTTAATTATTTGCTCTTTTATTCTAGCATGCTGAAATTGCAGAAATTTTCTTGGTTCTTTTGATATTTTCACTGTAGATGCTGCCATTCTCTGCATCTGAGCTGTTCCGCTAATGCCTTTAACTTGAACCTAATTTGCTTGCTTGTTTGTTTTCTTTTGTCCCTCTTAAAAATACAAAATAAATAAAATATTTCCTCCTCTTCTTGTTCTAAGAAAATGATTTCCTCGCTTACCCACAGCAAATTGTAGAATCCTGTGTAGACTGGACTGGTGGCATAGACACATAAGAGCGGGTTGATCTGGATCTGCTCTCTTGGCCTTAATCAAGCAGCTTCTTCAAGTTAGGAGGAGGAGAGCCATGTAGAAAATCAGACCAATCCCAACAGTTGTCTTGCTTTGCTTGATGTGAAGAACAAGGCTGTTGTGAAAATTTGTTTATATCTGCCGTGTAACCCTTACTACCCTCCACTTTATATTTGCATATACACCTCTACCTCAATATAACGCAACCCGATATAATATGAATTTGGATATAACGCGGTAAAGCAGTGCTCTGGGGGGAGGGGGGGCTGCGCAGTCCGGCGGATCAAAGCACGTTCAATATAACGCGGTTTCACCTATAACGCAGTAAGATTTTTTGGCTCCCGAGGACAGCGTTATATCGAGGTAGAGGTGTATATACAAGGGCATGCCAAATTTTCATGTCATTGGTGCAACCAAAGAGCAATCGACAGTGAGGAAAAGAAGGATTATTGCTTCAACCCCAGCACTAATACTAACAGCCCAAATGCAGCTGATGGCAGGGGAGGATGGTGCAAACCAAAACAATACCATAGCTGGAAATATTCAAAAGAGCTTCTCAGTAACATTAATTCAGACTGTGCTAGAAACCTGAAACGTGCTTAGGGAAAGCTGCCATTACACTAAACCAGTGGTCTCCAAAGTGGGGTGCGCAAGAAGATCCTTGGGGGTGCGCGGCAGGAGGAGCGCCTTTTTTTTTTTCTTCGTCAGGTGGGAGTCCGAGCGGCTTTTTATTATTTTTTTGCTTCGGCAAAAATGGTAGAGGCGGCGCGTCGGGGTGCACGCTCAAAAATTTTTTACTGATAGGGGTGTGTGATCAAAAAAGTTTGGAGACTACTGCTCTAGACACCAAGCACCGTTCAGGAAAGCCTTTCTGAAGAGGACTAGAGCTGTGAAACAGCTCGGTGGAGGGGCTCCAGAAACTCTCCTTGTGGCGGAGACAGGGAGATTGGGTTCAACTGCAGTAGGACAAGGAATCAGAGAACACAGGGAAGAAAGGTACATAGGAGACATTTCTCTAAATGTCCTGGGGAAAGCCAGCTCAGACAATGAGGACTGTCCTGAACACAGCTCCAGGGACAGAAGGTAGGTCTCACAGTCAGGGCCGTCCCTTGGGTAGGGTGAATCGGGGCGATCACTCTGGGCCCCGTACTTTGGGGGGCCCCTGCGGGCCGGCGCAATTGGCCAGTGTGGTTGGTGCCAGAAGAGACGAATCCATCACTTCCGCCCTGGGCACTGCGCTCCCCGAGGGATGGCCGTGTTCACAGTAGAGCCAAAATAGGGTCTGTCACTCACAACTCCCCTTTAGGAAAGGAAACCCTGGTCTCAGATCAGGTACTAGTAATTAGACGAATTGGAGTTTAACCTTATATGGGATTGCTTATTAGAAAATGCAGCCTACAAGTATAACTAATGCTACCCATGCAAAGACCCAATGGTAAAAGAGTTTGACCAGCAAATAGTGTATCTCAATGGGAATAATAGTTTTACTGTTTATTATTATTCGTATATTTGTATTATAGCAGCACCAACAAATCACAGGAATTAGAAAAGGAAAATGCCATTTAATACACTCTTGTAGACCATTTCCCTTCGGCCATGTTAAGATTATTCCCTATGTATATTCTTTGTCTAGTCTTGTTTAAAATGTACCAAGTGATGATGCTTTTGCCACTTACTGTGATAGACAACTCCACAGCATAATAGATCTTGGTGACAGGATTTTCCTTTTAGTCATCAGATGTTCAGTAGCAGGGGGGTGTATTGGGCTTTGGGAATGAAGCAGAGCATCTTGAGGAACTGAGTTCAGTGGAGACTGAGGGAAGAAAATCAAGTCAAAAACTTCCTTTTCTTTAATTAGAGGAACAAAAATATCATCACCGCTTCTCTCTCTGCTCTTCTTGATTGATGGAGGGCCAGTCCTGTTTCGCTGTGTTTATAAAAGCTTTTGAGAGAGTCAACAGATGCTAGATTTGGAAAGCCAAATACAGTGTTTGTTTTGGAAGGGAGAATTTTTCCTAAGGCTGGTTGACTTGTGTTACTTCTCTTTGGGAGCTTTCCCCAGTTTTGTCATTGTTGATTATTCTTTGATCCAGCATGCTGAGATTGGGAAGTCTTGGGATTCCCATTAGCAATAGCTTCCTTTTTGACCAACTCTGCTTTTCTGATGGACCCACCTCAGGTCTCTTTCAATCATGTCTGATACTTGTGATTTTGCAGTTCTGTTCAGATGAGAATCCCCAGCAGCCTTGCAGCACTAACCCCCTGAAATGTCAGATGGCAGAACTAGAACTTGGGAATCAGGAGCAGTTCCTACAAGAGGAAGAACTGGCTTGGAGACTGCAGGAGGAGGAGTAGACTCATGCAGTAGGTGAACCTTGGGCAGAAAGGGAGCACATTACCTCAGCAGAGGTGTTTCTCAGATTGGAAGTTCTAATTTGATTATATTTTTCTAGCGGATTGTGTACTACACACAATCCTATCTCCATTATCTAAAGTTCACATGCCCGTGAGTCCATATCCAGGCCATCTTGACAGGCTACTGGTTAAAACAACTTCAGCATCTCAGAATATTAAGATTTGTTTTTAATAAAACCAAAAAAAGTCACTTTGCATAGAAATAGCATAGATTGCTCTCTTTGCCCCTTAGAACTGTTGCTGCTGCCTGCTTTCCATTAGTATCTCTTACTGTTGATTCTCAATAAACTTTAATCTATTCTGCAGAGAGGAAGGCGGAACCAGGAACGCAATGACAACTGTCGAGCAGCCCAGGTGGCTCAGGATGAGGTAACAGGCTAGATGTAAGCGGTTCACATTTCCCTCGTTTGTTTTTCTTGGCAGTTAGAAAATGGCTTCCTGACCCGAGTGTGTGTGTATAATGTGGCAGATATCAGGGAAAAATTCCAGGACTGTGGAAGAAGGAGGTGGCTCTTCCTTAAAAATACTTCAAAAAAGGGGAAACCCACTGCTTTCTTTAGCTTCCAAACCCAATGCCACTTCATGGCCCAGTTGTTGGCATCAGAACGAATAAGCACCAAACCCTTGAAGACATATATGTTGCCCCTGTAACATGCTGTCACTTCCTGGATGAGTCAGGCAGCAGATTAGGAAAGTAAAAGCCTCAGTTCACACACACACGTCCAGACCCCGTGGTAACTGCAGTAATAGGGGAAAACACACAGCACACTATGACTGTAAAATGGAGTTTGAATAAGATGTGAAATCTTGTAATGGTTGCCCAAATCTGGTGCTGGCTTGAGATGCAACATGTTCCTCGATGTCCCGGCAGCAGCAGTTGCCAAGTATCTTATATCTTCTTATTATCTATTCTTTGTATTATTGTAGAACCTAGGAGTCCTAGTTCTAGACCAGGATCCCATAGTGCAGGGATGGCCAACCTGTGGCTCCGGAGCCGCATGCGGCTCTTCAGAAGTTAATATGTGGCTAGAGAGGTAGATCTGTGAGTCATCTCCATAGAGATGGTAGTTGAATTTATGTTTGTGGATAAGATTATTTGCCCTTGGGAAGCAGGTTATGTCCTTTCCTTTCAGATCCGGAGCTCACCATGGTTACTTATGCCTTGTCATCTCAAGGCTAGTTGGGTGCAATGCTGCCTGGATGGGGCTTCACACTTAAACTAGTTGGAAGTAGCAGCTAGTGAAGAATCAGCTCCCCACTTATTAAGCAATGTGTTTCCTGCTAAGAGCACATCACACGTTAGCTCTGCAAGGTGCACTGGCTGCCAGGTGACTTCTGATTTGATGCTATTGGCTTTGATCTGAAAAGGCCTAAATGGTTTGGATCCTACCTGCCTGAGACCTCCTCTTGTGATAAACCAGTAGTTACAGTTGCCCAAGACATCCAAGCTAACAGCCTCCTGGTTTAAATGGGATCAAACTAGTGGCAGGGTGTTTCTCAGTGAGAAGTCCTTGACCCTATAACTCACTTCGCACCTTGGGTCACCAAAGCCTGAATTTGGTGACTTTATGCGAAAAGTCATGTTCCTGTTGGGGTGAGAAGATTTTCAGAAAGTTTGTTTGTTTTATAGCTGTCCATGAAATCCTGTGTAATGCACCTTGACCTGTGGTAGATGCAGGGCTGTCTTTCTGTTGTAGGCAGTAGTTAAGGACAATCCCTTAGTGTTTGAATGTCTGTATCTCTGTCCATGATGCTTCTGGACCTTTAAAACCATGTTTATGTGCTCAGTGAGAACTAACATTCTCTCACATGCTGTCTCATGACACTCCAGGAGATTGCTAGATATATGCAGAACCAGGAACTGAAAGCCCAGTGGAGATCCCATGAGACAAACCTGGGGACAGAGAACAGTGATGAGGGGAGCAACTTATCTGAGCCAAGGAGAAGCAAGAACAAAGAAGGTAACATGTTAAGTATCTACCACTTGGAGAAAATATTCCAGGTCACAAGAAGACCTAGCTAATGAGACTGAAGACAGTACATAGAGTCCTCTGTGCTTTTATAATTACAGCAAACAAAATAACTTGGAAATCTGTCACAAGGGTTCTATCCTATCTGTCCCAAAAATATTTTTGTAAGGTAGGTGCTGGAAACAAAATTCCCCTAAGGGCTTACTGACCAGAGAAGAGGAGATGCCTGACAGATCAGGGCATCAAAACAAGCTGTGGAGGTTAGTATAGGAAAAATATAAATTAAAAATAAGCAAAATGCTTGAAAGTTTCTCTGCTCCTCACCAGTTCAAAAATAAAATAACCAATTCCCTTCATTTCCTACAAAGCAATCTCCATATTCTGGCAAGCCCTGGTTTTGGTTTTGCAGCTTCAGTGCTCAGTTGACACAATTACCAGCACAGCTGTTCACAGTAATCACAAAGATGTAATTCACATAATCTCCTAGTGCTGTCCATGCCAAGTGGAGTCAAGCTTCAGTGCTTCATTCACTGGAAGAATTGATGATGTTCTATTCTAAAGGAGCTCATGGGACTATATCATCAGCTGATGGAATCAAAGACTCGGGCAGAAGGGACCCAGCAGGAGAGTGGGGTAGGAAAAAATGAGGAATTAAGAGAAACTTCAGCCAGATGAGGAGCTGGTAATGCTTACTGCTGACCCTTTTCTCTCTGAGGGCTAGTGAGGAATCCAAGCAGCTGATCTCTGTTCAAAGTTCTCCAGATGTACTGAAGCAGCAAAGAATGGTGTGTGTTTCTTCGAGCTGTGGCATGCATCTAATTGTCTGGTTCAATAAGTAGAGGCCTGGACACTTCTTACATGAATCTGGAGGAGAGAATAGGAGTTGAATTGGTCAGCCTGGTTAATGGCTACAAATTTATTTTGATAACTCAAATTCTCCTATTCATGAAAAATTCTGTTTCAAATTAAAACCTTAAATTGGTGCCAGCCATTGAACTATGCCACCCTAATAACTTTCAGGTTAGAGGGAGGGCTGTTTAACACCCCTAACATTTAAAGGTCTAATGAGGATGTCACAGTAGTAGACAGAGAGGTGATTGCAGCTGAGATCATAAGGCTATGTGCGCTTGTAGCCTCTTGCACAAACTTGCTCTCTAGCTGTGGTGGTTAGCTAACAAGCTCACTGGTCTGAGCGATACCACCCCCGGAAGGAAAGATTTCATCACAGAGTGCTATTGGGCAGACACCTACCAGAGGATCAAAACACCCACATTGAGGGAGCAGCAGTGTAAAGCAACCTGCAGCAATTTCCATTATGCAGTCAATGGCTGAAATGAATTCTAATATTAGCTGTGGGATGAAAGAAATATTGTCTAAAGTATAACGGTAAACTCTATTTATTTGAATTAACTTAGAGGCATTAATTCAGAACCAGCTCCGAATTTTCAGACCCCTTTAGTCTCTGCAAAGTTGCTAACATTATTAGAGTTGAGCAATTCCTCTGAATTACATTAAGGTTAATTTCAAGAAAAGTCCCATGAAGTATTTATCTTGTAAGGAAAAACTGTTCTTTGTTGTATCATTACTTGGGAAAGGTAGGGGATCTTTCCCTATTCCCTGGTTTGTTTGGGATGAGCTCAGACAACGTGAATTTCAGCTACTGAATTACAGCTTCCTTAAATGAATAAATAACAAATGAAGTTGGTCCAATAAAAGATATTACTTCATCCACCTTGTGTCTGAATAAAAAATGAAACTATAATGCTGACAGCCAAATGCGGCACAGGACAAGGAGTGTCTACCCTGAGCATCCAGGGGATTGTCCCGGGCATTGCTGTGAGTAGCCATGTGATCTAAAATGGACAGACAACATATGCCACAGGCCAGTGCTGACCATGGTTTGCTCCTGGGAATGATGCACTTTTGGATCTGGGGTAGCATGTGTTTATGATCCTTTGCCTTTTGAATAACAGAAGCCAAGTCATACAACTGTGTGGCAGAAGGGAAGGAGTATCATTAGCACAAAAGTCAGTTTGCACCCAGTGCCTCTACTTATTGTACTGTGCTGCTGTTTGGGGTATCCCAAGGGACTCAGTAACACTGACATTTTTCCAGTACATCAGAAGTAACAAATGCGGCTGAAATGAAATTCTTTGCTAGCTCTCAGCCTTTGGCTCATCAGGGAGGCAGCATGGTTTCATAGGCTGCTGACTTGCTGTGTAGTGTGAGACAAGTCTTGAACCTCTTAGTATCCATTCCACCAGCTATAAAATGGGGATAATAATCCATCTCTCACTGGGATGTCATGACGATTATTAGCTAACATTTATAAAACACAGTATACGTAACATAGGGTCAAAAGCTTACCTTCAAAGTGTTGGCAGGTTACAATTCAAATACAATGGTGTGTTCCTAATTATTCAAAGCTTGGTCTCACTATAGATCTTAATAACCTTCCTCCTTGGTCAGTGTACACCACAGAGCTGCCTGTCTGTCTTCTGTCTTATGGGTCAAGTCAGCATAAACTCTTGTTATTGTCTAAATATAAAGAGGTATGGCTAGATGCTGAGGTACCTGGATCCCCAGTCAGAGGTCAGACCCTGGAAAGGTCAGACTTCCCAACACAAGGAGGCAGCATAGACAGAACAAAGTAGGTGTCTTTATTCAGACTAGTAATCTCTTATATGTATATATTCTGGACTATTTTAGGGCCTTGTATACTTGTGAGGGAGTAAAGTTTTAGAGCCTTGTGCAGAAGTTATTTTCCAGCTAGTTAAATGCTCTCTCTCTACCGCAGTCTCTTTTCATGTAATGGGATCTCAGGTTCATAACAGTTCAAAGGGCAGTTTGAGGAAATAAAGATCCAAGATATTCAACGATTTTCCCAGTACTTTCCCTATTTAAGCTAATGTAAAATGTTGATATATCAGTCACTCAATGTAGATAAAAGAAGAAGAAATACATGCTACAATGTGTCCGATACTTAAAGTTGAAGCTGAAATGTGTTCTTGTAAACTCCATCTGAATGTTGTTAGGGGACAAATCCAAATCTTGATATACCAGCATTCCAATTTCAGGAGACGCTTCTGAATTCTGAATCAGCAAAGTTTACCTTAAATAAATTAATCTATATTATAACCCACCACAAAACAACCTGAATGCACTAATAGCGACATACATAGGACATAGTAATAAGATACCCCTGAATGTTCTTCTAGGAGGTATGAGGTGGGAATAAGAGTTACTCTTGCTGTAAGAGAGGACTGAAATGGAACAGTACAAGTTTCAGATCAAGGTTGCCCAGATAAGAAATGACTAGCTGTCTTAGTTCTGTAAACATGTAAGCTCAGAAACTGTCTTCAGACATTTGAAGAAGAAAACTTACAAATATGAAATCCTAAAGATGCAAATAAAAAGGCAAAAGTATGTAAATCTGCTGTAACATTCAACGTTTCCACAGGCAACAGTTTCCTCAAAATACTGTTGAAGATCTGGACCCAGCTTTTAAGTCAAAAAAGAACCACCTGCTGAAGTGTTTGCATTCTGCTCCCAAGGTAATAATACCTAGCCATGCTTAGCTCCATAAGCTAATGCTTAATAAAACCATCTGTCCTCTCACATTCCAGTCCATGCAGCTGTGGTGTTGGAGTCTCTCTCTGATAGTTTCAAATTTTTTCTATTACCAATATAAAGTGAAATCTGAGCCCTCATTAATCTAATGTCCGAATATCCCACAAGTGCCATAGTTTGTGGTAGGTCCACTTATGTACAAAGTCCATGCTCACAGGTCTCTTATGATGGGGTTCCTCATCAGCACTGGATTGCTAATGTACATTTGGCAAATTTGAAGAAATTATATATGGGGTAACAGGAACTCTGCCTGTAAACAATGACTGGACAAAAATAGGAGGAGTGATGAAGAGGATAGGTGATTTGGTAAACTGTGCAAGCAAACAATATCTGTTTTAATATGATTAAAGGTAAATGTATATATTTAGGAATAAAGAATGTAGGCCATACTTACAGAAGGGGGAGGACTCTACCCTGGGAAGCAGTGACTCTGAAAATGTGTGGGCTGTGGTGGATAATCAGCTGAAAATGAATTCAATGCTGTGGCCAAAAGCGCTAATGCAATCCTGAGATGTGTAAACAGGGGACTCTTGAGTAGGAGTTGAGAGGTTATTTTACCTCTGTATTGGGCCCTAGTGTGACCACTGCAGGAATACTATATTCAGTTCTGGTGTCGTTAATTCAAGAAGGATGTTGATAAATTTGGAGAGGGATCAGAGAAGAGCCACAAGAATGATTTCAAGGATTAGAAAACATGCCTTATAGCGATAGACGCAAAGAACTCAATTCTATTTAGCTTAACAAAGAGAAGGTTAAGGTGTGACTTAATTACAATCTATAGGTTCCTACAAGGAGAACAAATATTTAATAATGGGCTTTTCGGTCTACCAGAGAAAGGTATTACGACATGTGCCAATAGAAGCTGAAGCTAGAAAAAATTCAGATTGAAAAATAAAGTATAAATTTTAACAGCATAATTAACCATTGGAACAATTTATGAAGGGTCTTGGTGGATACTCCATCACTGGCAATTTTTAAACCAAGATTGGATGTTTTTCTAAAAGATCTGCTGTAGAAATGATTTTGGGTTAGTTCTATGTTGCACAGGAGCTCAGACTAGATGATCATAGTGGTCCCCTTCTGGTCTTGGAATCTCTCCCATTCTTTCCAATAACACTTTTTAAATGAGGAATTTACACCTATAACCCCTGACACCTAGTGACTCAGCTTAGTCCTCCTGCCTTTTCTATTACAGCTGGAGTTATTCATTCTATTCCTTCTTTTTGCAGCTGCCCAGTTACACACTGTCCCAGTTGATGGCCTCTTTGATTATATGGATACCACCATCGGACCTGCCTTTATTCACCGACCAAACGTCAGCCTAAAACGCTAGGACGCCAAAAATCCAGGGACAAGAAGGAAGGCTGTAAGCAGCAGTGAATCCTAGAGCCTTCACCTACAGCCTACTTCTTCTAGCAACAAAATATATTTCTTTGCCATAACTGTGAGTTGAATGATGACTCCTTCTTTCTGGCTTAATTACCAATGGCTAGATCTACATAACACAATTCCTTCCCTGTTCAAGGTTTTCTTTATTACTTTGATGGTGCCTTTTACTGAACTCAGGTGAATGCACAGTAAGGTTGCTATTCCTCGGTGTTAATGAATGGACAGTCTATCGACATAGTTGCTGTATATGAAAATTTAGTTTTAGATGAAAGTTTAACTCTGAGAGAAGTAATTTGTCATGTTGTTGTTAATACAATCAGGGATGAACCCAAAAGTCTGCGTGCCACATTTTTCCAGGAGCTTTAGGGAGCAAATTGTTTCAAACAATTAGATGTGCCATCATGAATTATTGAGTCAAAACGTGATGCTACTATTGCAGTTGACATTCAACTGTACAGTATATTACTTGTTTACCTGCCGATGGGATTAGATCTGAATTCCTTATTTCATTTTGTTAGAATTAAGATTTCAGCACAGCTGCAGTGAGACTAGACATGTGTGAACTAATTGCTCATTATATTTTCCTCAAACTGCTTGGACAAACTTCTCATTTTTTTCAGAAGAGGAGAAAATAATGGCTTGAAAATATTTTCCAGAAAGTATTGAAGAAACTAAACTGGAAAAGATGTGAACAATAGCTTAACATTTCTCTTGAAGACTGATGTAAATTGAGGAGACTGCATGTGATACTGCAAACTGCATCAGACACTTCTCTGACATGCTGCAAGGGAAAGGAGCTGTGTTTACTGTATATGTGTGAAATAATGGCACTTTTGAACCCCCATTTATCATCAAGAACATGTGCTTATCTGGGATCTAGAGTGGGAACAGGCCATTCATTGTGAACGTAGTAAAGGCAGGTACTACTGGAATATGTTCTAGGAAGTACATGAGCCCATGGCTAAGACTTTAATAAAGACACTTCACAGATCACTATTGATAATTCAAATACTGTAAAAGTTTTGAGATATGTTAAATAGATTTGCTACAGACATTATTCACTTGAGATTACCTTATTTCCTATAGAGTTGTTTTTGACATGGAGCATATTGAAGTGCAAAGCACATTATTTAAAATTGGTGCTAATGTTTTTAGTTTTACACTTTCATGTGTGTTCATTTTCTGCTCCTTGCACCTTCCATAAAATACAGTAGCACAGGCTACTGTTCAGCAGTTCTGTTGGCAAATAAAAACTGTGTCCCTTGTAGGAAATGCCCTGGTAGTGTTCTGAACCTTCCTTTGCATTTGTACCATGTGTTAATTTCAGTGTGTATTTCAAGCTCTGTTTATAAACCTACTTGTAGATGTATGCATTATGCCCTTCATATTCCAAGTTAAATAAAATAGCAGTTTTTTAAATGGAAGTTAGCCCGAAGAGGCTCACAGCTGAACTCCTTGGCCACTTGTTTCTTTTATTGGCTCTGGCTTTCATTCTTTTCCATAGCACCAGAATTGACTGACTAAATGCCCCACATACTAGCCTTTAATTTACTGGAAGAATACTTATGTCACATAAAGTAAGCATAAGTAATTTCTATGAATGTTTATTCCTAGAAATACTTTCTACTAGAATCTGCCCCCTAAACTGTCATAGCCCTGTTCAGTCAATTTACGAGCTGAGGATGTGCCCCAAGGACTTTATATTTCAATTCAATGGAATTTTATATGGAGCTTAAATGCTCAGCATAACATACAGGACACAAATTAGGTGTGAGAAGTAAATGTCATTAATGCCAAATCAATCATACGTGGAAATGAGCTCTGTGAGCCCAAAAGATTCTCTCTCACCAACAGAAATTGGTCCAATAAAAGATATTACCCCACCCACCTTGTCTCCAAAAATCAATCCATCAAACAGATTGGAAAAAGTACTGTAGTGTGTGCGCAGGGAAGGAAAGGAAAAAGGAATAAGAATTTCAAGTTCCTGAAGATATGCAGATTCTGTCTGAGAGTGAAACTCCAACTGATGCAAGTGTTTTCAGGGAAAATACCACTGCTGAGGTTCTAGATTAGAAACTGATCACAGGGTAATCTGTGACATTCTGAACTTCTTACAAGAACCAAATGTTCATTTATAAATAGTGAAAAAACTGACCACCCTCCTTGATCATTACATCTTAAAACTTGCAAATATTACGTTATGTAAGGGTCACTCATTCTCCTGTTTGAAAACACATTAATTGAGAGGATAAAAAAAAATGTAGGAAAAGTTTTACTTTATTTTTTTTTTAAATCTTATTTAAATAAATGTAAATATGTAACTTTACAGGCAGGGCTACAGTCCCCACTCTTCTTTTCTTACATTTTGCTTTGTAATCAATTATATACAAATTTAATCAAAACCAGCAAGCATGAGTTTGGTAAAAAATTACTGCTACATAAGGCTTATGTTGCATGGAGAGAGTGACTGGGCTCTCATTCATCTGCTAGACGGAATGTACCTTGCCTAGTTTAAAAAACACACCCACCAAAACCAGTCTTTACATGACATGTTGACTTTCATTATATTTTTGAATAACACTTAATGATAAAATATAAAATACGTTTATAGTGCTGTAAAAGGGTACAACTATCACTGCCAATGCCATGACTCAAACATACACATTCCCATTCTTATTCAAATTAAAAGCAATAGTGACTGATCAAGGCAGATATTTTCATATCAGAAAGTGTATTTCTAACCTCATAGTTCTACCTATGAAATTAGCAACATAGTAAGTTATATTTTACATGTACTGTACCTGCAATGTATGTACCATATTTAACATATCCAAAAATCAGAGGGTAATATTTTAAGATCAAAAGGATGATACAGTCCAGTTGCACTAATCACATGGTCTCAGATCAAATTATCTTGTCACAGTGTAGCCGAGGTGTGGGCAAACTTTTTGGCCCAAGGGCCGTGTCTGGGTATGGAAATTGTATGGTGGGCCATGAATGCTCATGAAATTGGGGGCTGGGGTGCGGGAGGGGATGAGGGCTCTGGCTGGGGGTGCAGGGTCTGTGGTGGGTCCAGCAATGAGGCGTTCAGTGTGGGGGAAGGGGCTCTGGGCTGGGGGAGGGGATTGGGGGAGAGGAGGGAGGAGGGCTCCTGGGGTGGGGCTGGGGATGAGAGTTTGGGGTGCAGGAGGGTGCTCCAGGCTTGGACCAAGGGGTTCAGAGGGCAGGAGGGGGATCAGGGCTAGGGCAGGGGGTTGGGGCATGGGAGGGGGTCAGGGGTACAGGCTCCAGGTGGTGCTTACCTCAAGCAGCTTCCAGAAGCAGTGGCATGTCCCCCCTCCAGCTTCTACACAGACAGGCAGCTCTGCATGCTGCCCCGTCCGCAGGTGCCGCCCCTGCAGCTCCCATTGGCCAATGGGAGTTGCAGGGGCGGTACTTGGGGTGGCCCTGGTGTTGCCACTCCAACTACAAAGCCAATCAATGTAACAGCTATTGGAAAGCACGGAAAAGGTGTTCTGAGGCATTTGACAACCCTGAGTTACCATATTCCTTTTAACTTCTACCTAAACTGGAATAGGAAAGCATTCTGTAGGGCAGGATATAGAAGTTCATTCTGGCAGTTGAAATAGTATCAGTCTAGGATTTTATACCACACCCATTAGTGTGATAGCTGAGCATGAATTAGGAGGGGCTATAGTTCCAGACATGAAAAGAGCAAGGTGGTGGAAGCTTGTATGCTAGCTGCCTGCACTGTACCTAGCTGTAGTCAGTGTTTAGTCTGTAACTTCAGGAACATTATTCTCACTCCCAAACTTGAAAAAGTAAGCTATAGCATAGGCATCTCCTACTAGAGGTAACAGAAGACCAGTCTGGCTTGTGGTTCCTGTCTTATTGATGCTTTTTAGTCTCTAGGGCAAATCATAATATATTAGAAATATTAGTCCCACCATATGAAAAAAAGTTAGTAAGTTGGCTTTCATTTTAAAGATGCTGCCCAGAGAGTTTCGTTAGAATTTGAGATGTTGGCAAGGGTTAATTTTTAAAGAGGTTTTTTGTTTTTTTGTTTGTTTTTTAAATAAAGGACCAACTCTTCTGTCTGTAGGACAGTGATGTACTGAGAAAGACCTGCTTCATCCACCACTGACTGCATTGTTCAGTCCGTAAGTTTTAAAATTCACTTAACCTGCATCTACTCCTCCCCCCCACCCCAATTATGTAACCAGGCTCCTGTCCTGTGCTCTCAAAGCAAAGGAAACCACAATTGGCTTCCTTAGAAAGTCCAGTTTCTAATGCACCAAGGAATCCCTGAATAGTTTGGATTTGCTACAGTCATCACAGTCTCCTTGTTCTTCCTCTGGAAAGCGGCAGCTGCAGGCATCCTCCTCTTGAGTCGATTGCTCAGGTGTTACATTCACTAAACAGAAAGAGATGATTAACTTGAATTGCATTTTTTATCACTCATATCATTTTCCCTCAGCAATGACTGCATGGTGTTAGGAAGTTCTTCAAAATTGTATAGTTATTTGACCTGAAATTGCCTTTTTCTCCAAAGATATTTCCTGGCAAGTTAGTCTATTGTGCTTTGCTTTCCCCAACGCACAGGAGGCTCTCATTGAGGTGAGGAGAGCTGGCAGCATGGAATCTCCAGACTTCAGAGAACAATATTGCTTTCCCCTGTAGATTGAAATACCACTATTGGCACCAAATAGGTTTCATATATGGATTAGAATAAATCCACGTATCAGTTGCAAGGTTGATTTTACTCGTAAACAGGGCTTTGGAGCGGAGCCCGGAGCTGGAGCTGCAGGTTTTTGCCTGGAGCTGGAGCGGAGCCGGAGCACAGCTCCAAAGCCCTGCTCGTAAACCAGTTTCTTTAATGAAATTTCTACTAATGGAAATCACCAGCCTCTACTTACACAGCCTAAAATGCCATTAGCCTTCTTGGCAACAAAGGCACACTGTCGACTCTCATCCAGCTTCTCATCCACTGTAACCCCTAGGTCCTTTTCTGCAGAACTGCTGCCTAGCCATTCAGTCCCTAGTCTGTAGCAGTGCATGGGATTCTTCCATCCTAAGTGCAGGACTCTGCACTTGTCCTTGTTGAACCTCATCAGGTTTCTTTTGGCCCAATCCTCTAATTTCTCTAGGTCCCTCTGTTATCCTATCCCTACCCTCCAGCATATCTACCACTCCTCCCAGTTTAGTGTCATCTGCAAACTTGCTAAGAGTGGAGTCCACACCATTCTCCAGATCATTAATGAAGTTATTGAACAAAACCGACCGCAGGACCGACCCTTGGGGCACTCTGCTTGATACCAGCTGCCAACTAGACATGGAGTCATTGATCACTACCCGTTGAGCCTGACAATCTAGCCAGCTTTCTATCCACCTTATAGTCCATTCATCCAGCCCATACTTCTTTAATTTGCTGGCAAGTTATATACACAAATATATACACACACAGTCAACTGCTGTTTGACTACAACAGAACATGTACATGCTTAATTCTACTTTTCTTACCCATCCCATGAACATCTCATGGTTGAAATATCTGATTTTATTTTCAGCTGATGGCTCTAAACTGTGTGTGTGTGTGTGTGTGTGTGTGTGTGTGTGTAAGTAAACACACACATAGTTTAGTGCCAACATAGTGTACACAGGTTCTGCACTCCAAAGACCTTACAATTTGAATGGACAAAAAATATAAACAAAGGAATAGGGAGCAGAAAACAGGGAGATTGTGGAATCAAGAGGAGGCAGGAGAGTGTCACCCTTCAATTTGTTTAAATTTAATGTTTTGGGTTTTCAGCTAAAATGTTAACGCCTCTCTCTGCAGGTAGGGTTTATAGGCTTTTTGGAGGAAATCCATTTTCAGGAAGGACATGAAGGGGAGGACTGAAGCTTGCCAGACCAAGTCAAGGAGGGAGTTCCAGCTGCAGGAAGCTCCACAGGAAAGGGTGTGGAGAAAAGGATGGGTTTCCTTCCCTTTTCTTCCTTTCATGTCACTTGAGAGACACATTAAAAGATTAGCCAAGACACACTCCAGAATATCTCCAAGGTGCATAAATACATAGAACCATGAGATACTAATTAAACCCATGGAGGCAGTAGTCTTAACATGTTGTGACTGGCATTCTGTTGGGAGTTAAAAACCCAGATTGAAGTGGAATGTAACATACTGTGTTCTTAGCTCATGCCTGTCTAAGTGAACATGTCCTTCCCCATACAGAAGCAGAGATACTGAGGAAGATAGGAGGTTTCTCTACCATTGTGCAGGTGATGTCCCATCGGTACACCTAAGAGTGTAATTTCCTGGGAGCTTCCTGAGGTTTCATTTGTTGTCGGTCTTAGAAAGGTAGGAACCTGTCAAATATTGTATCTTTACAAAATTGTGTCACTTCTAGAGCTGGGTCACATTTTTTGGCCAAATAGTTGACCAAAAAAGTGCTGTTTCGATGAACCTGAACTATTCACGAATTTGACCCAATTAGTTTTGGCTGGGAAAAACTTTTTCAGCGCCAGCTTCAGAAACCCATGTGTCTCTGTATGTCGTCCTCCTAATCTTTTGCCCAGTGGTTAATAAATAAAAATAATAAATAATGGAGATATCCCATCTCCTAGAACTGGAAGGGACCTTGAAAGGTCATCAAGTCCAGCCCCCTGCCTTCACTAGCAGGACTAAGTACTGATTTTTGCCCCAGATTCCCAAGTGGCCCCCTCAAGGATTGAACTCACAACCCTGGGTTTAGCAGGCCAATGCTCAAACCACTGAGCTATCCCTCCCCCTGAAACAACCAAAAAAAGGGCACTTGACAGACCACTTTGAATCATGCGGAGGGATGATTCAAGTTTTCATAGCCTACCTCCCAAGTGAGTGCCTTAATCACCAGGCTATGAAGTCATTTGCCCTCTCTTTGGCCCAATTAATATTTAAGTAGTTAATACGGAAATGGAACAACTTCAACAGGAGAGATTGAGAGCAACCCACACAGAATAGCCTATAGCCTGGGGCTTCAGATGCTCATTTGGGAGGGAGGAGATGTGAGTCTGAGTCCCTGCTCCACAGTTTGGATTCAAATGTGGTTCTCCTCCATCCCAGGCAAGTGCACTAAATCACTGGGATAAAGGTTAAAAGGGGACAGACATGGATGGACACACACACTTTTTATGACTGAAATGAAACAGATGATCCAAAATTGACTCTTCCAATTTTCATACAAAGTCTGAACATTTTCTGAACGGAATCAATTTTTTTTTCTGATTTTTAATTTGCTGGCTGACTCCCAAAAAATAAATTACTCTCTCAGCTTCAGTCACTACCAAATTCCAAAGGGCCACGGGAGACCTCCTTTGTAACATTTCTAAAGCCAATTTCCTCCCAATAGCCCGATTTTTTTTTTTTAAATAATAAAAATCTAAAACCTGATTTTCTTTTCATAGTATAGTGACGGACTTTCAAAGAACACATTTTTAAGTTCAACTATGCTGCTAGCTTTCAAGGAAACTCTGAAACCTGGATTCTTGCCTGCTTGCCCACCACTAGGAAAAGGAAGTTTGTAGGTTGCATGTCTTACTTTTCTTGAACATAGCAGGTAGTTTCTTTTTGTCGCAGATGCTGAAGCACACATACAAAGGCAGCAGAAACATTATGCATACCACCACGGCCACAGTAACAGCGATCCCGACAGTGACCACCTGAAGATCCTTCCCTAAGAAGCAAAAACATTCCTTAAAAATGATTGTAGAGCAAAGCTCCCCTGCAATGGAAGCAGCTGGATTATTTGTCCCTAAACAACAAAAGCTACTTTTCTTTTTGCTTTTACTGCTCAGAGTTGCTGCTGCTGCACCAATTTGTGAGACTGGAGACAAATAAAAGGACCCTTAAGTTCAGTTATAAGCATGAGAGCCTTAGTTTATTTAATTGCAAGGCAAGCTGTAACTATTTCACTCTAGCGAGGAATTATTAGGCAATAACTCACCTTGTACATGGGTAGAGACTACGATGGAAATGGTGGATGGAGTCATAGTTTCTGAAGCTTGTCCGCAAACCACATCACTCCTATTAGTCCCATTCACCAGGACCTTATCTGGAAGGCATCTTAAATATGTTAAAAAAAAAAAAAAAAAAAAAAAAAAAAAAAAAGATGTATGAAAATGAATTAAACCCAGACCCAAAAAGCTATATCACTTGTTTTTTAAAAAAGTACTTACTTTGTCCATTGTCTGCAGGGACCATTGGTCTGATTGTTAAATGTCCCACTGGGACAAGTCTGGCAAGCTTTGAAAAAATACAAAGAGTTTTACCATTTATATAAATTGAAGTTTAAAATGGTGCAAGAGACATTACTGTACAGCTGAGCAAAAATAATTTAGCATTTATATATCAATTTTCATCATCAGTGGCTTGTAACAAGGATCAGTAAAGGTCTTGCATTAACTAAGTGAATATTTTAATAAGTGGCTTTCATTGTAAACAAGTTGCTTGAGGCCCCTGAACTTGAGCTGACAGGACTAATTCTGTTAATGTATTTCCAGATACTGAAGAGTCAACTGTCCTCCTATGAACTGTGCCCCAAGGCCAGAATGTCTCTGTTCTTGTTATTCCAGAGTTCTGCGGGTATCTTTTCTTTGTCACTCGTATCCCAAAGGAACAAGGCCTATGTTTAGGGCCCTACCAAATTCACAGCCATGAAAAATATGTCATGGACCGTGAAATCTGGTCTTTTGTGTACTTTTACCCTATACTATACAGATTTCACAGGGGAGACCAGCCTTTCTCAAACTGGGGATCCTAACCGAAAAGGGAGTTGCAGGGGGGTTGTGGTATTGCCACCTTCACTTCTGTGCTGCCTTCAGAGCTGGGCAGCTGGAGAGCAGCAGCTGTTGGTTGGAGCCCAGCTCTGAAGGCAGCGCACCTGCCAGCAGCAGTGCAGAAGTAAGGGTGGCAATACCATACCATGCCATTCTTACTTCTGCACTGATGTTGGCGGCAGCTGTGCCTTCAGCGCTAAGCTCATGGCCAGCAACCGCAGCTCTCCAGCAGCAGCACATGTGTAAGTGTAGCAGTACCAAACCCCACCCCCCACCTACAATAATCTTGCGACCCACCACCACAACAACTCCATTTTCAGTCAGGACCCCTACAACACCCTGAAATTTCAGATTTAAATAGCTGAAATTATGAAATTTATGATTTTTAAAATCCTATGACTATGAAATTGACCAACTTGGACTGTGAATTTGGTAGGGCCCTACCTATGTTAATGGAATTTTACTGAGCTAATGAACCAGCAAGTACTACAATAAGGCCCCAATTCTGCAAACAGTCACTTGGACTTTTCTACTGTTATTGGCACCTAAGAGTTTTACAGAGAGTAACGAGACAAAGGCAGCCTTACCTTCTTCAAGAGGTTCCTGACCTACTCCACAGTTTTCTACACATTTAGAACAGTCGTTTCCAATACAGCGATGCCCATCCTTACATGCACATTCTGCATCCATTGTTGGAGAACACTCCCTTTTATATTTGAATTTTCCTGTAGAGCAAAAACAGATATCCCATATTGGCACTCATTCCTCAAAGAATCTGGGACAGAAGTGAGCTCATCCTAGTAAAACATCATAACAGGGCTGTGATGAGTAGAGGGACCTCCTGCCTGATTTTCTTCAGAGGATTCAAGCTGAGAGTGCAGGCCAGAAAAGTGCAATGGATGCACCAAACAGATTTTCACTTTGACAATTAAATTTTTTTTAAAAAGTGAACTTTTTTTCCTTTTTGTTTCAGAGGGGTAGCCGTGTTAGTCTGAATCTGTAAAAAGCAACAGAGGGTCCCTTTACTTGCGTCTGATGAAGTGGGCATGCACCCACAAAAGCTTATGCTCCAATACTTCTGTTAGTCTTAAAGGTGCCACAGGACCCTCTGTTGCTTTTTCCTTTTTGGTAATACCAGGGTATCCAAACTGAGGCCAGCTGAGGGCCTTATTACAAAAGCCCTTATGACAGCTAGGGATCAAATTTTTGCTTACATACTGAATACAGTCACAAAAATACAGCCATGCACTGCTGACTCACACACAAAACAGGAGCTGGGGTATATTAACATATCTACCTTTGCACAATTTTATTTCCAAGCGAAACTTTGGATGGGGGGGGGGGGAAAGCGGGAAAGACACAGCATACAGAGAGATGCTGTTTAAAAGGCCCATGGATCTAGAGATTATTAATCATGTACCAACAGTGCGCTTACCTTAGCTTCCAAGGCTGAACAATTCCATTTACAGCTCAACGTCTGTGTACACTACATCCTGCTATGCTAACACACCTACTAGATCAGGGATGGGCAAACTACGGCCTATGGGTCGCATCCGGCCCGCCAGCAGGGGAACGGGGTGTGGGGCTTGCCCCACTCCAGCGGGGGAGCAGGGTCAGGGGCTGCTCCACATGACTCCCGTAAGCAGCGACATGTTTCCCCCACCCCGGCTCCTACACGTAGGGGCAGCCAGGGGGCTCTACTCCACATGCTGCCCCCGCCCCAAGTACTGCCCTGCAGCTCTCATTGGCCGGGAACTGCAGCCAATGGGAGTTGCAGGGGCAGCATGCAGCAGAGCCTCTTGGCCGCACCTCTGTGTAGGAAGTAGAGGGGGAACATGCTGCTGCTTCTGGGAGCCGCTTGAGGTAAGCTCCCAGGGCCGACCTTACCCATATGCAAAGTATGTAGCTGCACAGGGCACCAAATTTCCTGGTGCCCTGCACAGCTGTATACTGCTCCAGCCCCTGCCCCACCTCTTCCTACTCCTACTCTGCCACAGTCCAGCCCCCAGTCCACCCCTTCCCCAAAGCCCCTACCCTGCTCCACCCCTGCCCCGCCCCTTAAGACTGCAGCAGGGCCAGGGTTGCACTCAGCAACAGGGGAAGTGCAGGGACCTGGCCCCAGCCCTGTTGCCAGGGAGTGCTGAGGGGGGCTGTGTAGGACCCCAGAATAGCTACGGATCGCCCTGTAAGCACCACCTAGAGCCTACACCTCCTGAACCACCCTCCCACTGTCCGAACCCCTCAGTCCCAGCCCAGAGCACCCTCCTGCACCCAAAACCTGTCAGCCCCACCCCAGAGCCTGCACCCCAACCTGGAGCCCTCACCTTCCCCGTGCCCCTGCTCCATCCCTGATCCCCCTCTGAACCCCTCAGTCCCAGCCCAAAGCACCTTTCTATGCCCCAAACCCCTCACCCCCGCACTGCACCCCTCCCCTCCTGCCCCAGCCCAGAGCCCCCTCCCGCACCCCGAACTCCTCATTTCTGGCCCCACCCCGAGCCCACCCCCCCAATGCCGTGAGCCTTCATGGCCCGCCATACAGTTCCCATACCCAGGTGTGCCCCCGTCTGGGCAGTAATCCCGGCCGCACTCACCTTCACACCTGCGGCACCTGGTGCACGTCTCCTGGGCACTGGCCGTGGCGGAGAAAGTGCCCCTGGGGCACGCGAGACAAACCGCCTCGGGGCTCGTCCCACAGTCCGCGCAGCTGAGGAACTTGCCTGCGAAGGAGCCAGAGAGAGCGGCTAGTCCCAGCGCTGACCAGCGGGGCCCGCCCGGTCCCTCCCCGGCCCCGGCCCCGACCCGCTCGCTCGGTCCCTCCCCGGCCCCCGACCCGCTCGGTCCCCCCGGCCCCGGGCACTCACCGGGCGGGCAGCGCGCGGGCAGCGCGGGCGTCAGGGCGGCCGGCCCCAGGCTCAGCAGCAGCAGCAGCGCCGCCGTCACGAGCGGCGAGTGGCCGCGTCCCATGGGCTCCAGGCGAGGGGCTGCTCCGGCGCGGCGCGTCTCCCTGCGTCTGAAAGGCAACACACCGGCTGGAGCCAGGCCGCACCGCACCGCGGCCCGGCCCCGGGCGAACGGCCGGGAGAGCCCGGACCCGCCGGAAGCCCGCCCCGACCCCGGATGGAGCCAGCCGCCCTCCGCGCCACGGCCACGGCCTTACCTGCGAAACTGCCGCGTCTGCTTCCCGGCCGAGCGCCGCACGGACTCTGCCTGCGCCGGGCCCGGCGCGGCCCTTGTCTGACCGCCCCCGGCGCGCTGAGTCACCGGCCAGCGGGGGCGGCTCGCGGGAAACCCCCACGCGCCCCTGAGCGCGAGGCCGGGGTCGCACCCAGCCCACGCGCCAGGCCGCGCGCTCCGGCTCTAGGGAGGGTCTCGGGGGCCCGTCTGCGCCCCTCCGCTGTCCGCCCGCCCGCAGATCTCAAAGCGCTCCGGCCCCGCTCGCCTTCCTGGCACCCCGGCACACGCCGCAGTCTGGCCTCCCCAGGGGGTTTTCAGATGAACCAGCCTCAGCCCCAATGGGTTTTTTGTAAAATTCCCTAGAGTGGCCCATCTACACAGAGGAAGGGCCCAATGGCAGGAGGCTCCGACACCATGTCCTCGGGCTTCAGCTTACCACACCTCAACTTCAGAGCACCTAGGCCTCTCAGTCGTAGAGCAAGTCCCCATTGTGCTAGGTCCTGTGCCTTTTTTATTTTGTTTTGTAATCTTTGCCTTGACAAACTGGCCCTCCCATACACTGAGCCCCTAGGAAGCTTCCCTAAACGTAATTGAGAACAGGAGGTATCCTGGGTTAACTAAAAGCTGCAACCTTGCCCCACTCTGAAGTACTTGCCCAGATGCATTTACATATATCAGCCAATATTTTTACAAATCTGTTCCTAAAGATAGGTTCCTAAATACATATTCAATAATTCATTGATGTAAAAATTCATTAACGCAGCTTTAAGGGTGCCTGGTGGTATCGTGTGCCTTCTACAACATCAAGTTCATCAAAACTCAAAACTTCTGAAAACAAGGAAATGCAGAGTTAAGGTATGTGCCCATAACCTTATCTCTGCCTCCCTGGAGCTGGCAGTAGCTCCTGGAAATCATCTGTGTACATGACCACTGCATTTGCTATAGTAGGGATAGTTGTATTGACTAGTGGAAGGATTAGTTGTGAATGTTATATGAAGTGATCTGGGAGGGTGTGTGTTTGAGCCCCTTTCCTGATCCATGTCTGTGTGATCAATGGAAAGAAGTGCATGTGTACCCTGAGAGATTCAGTATGCCTTACTTCAGCTGTATTGTGTAGGTTAGCAGCAGGGCACAGGGGTCTCTGTGCTGGGGAACTGTCAGCAGTTGAATGAGAGATAAGTGAGGTCTGTGATTTTAATGAAGGGTAAGTGAATATAGTGTTAGATGGCATTGTAGGTAAGGGTGAAAGTGTTGTAAAATGCACCAGATGTGGTGATCTTTCAATGGAGTAGGTTAAGTGTTTGAGGGTAGGGCAGGTATAGATAGCTCCTGTACAATGTATGTGTATGTGTATTATCGATTTAGTGTAGCATCGCTCAGAGATGGCAGAGTTAAAGTTGCATGGGTGTTAAACTTTGTATTTTCTGGTTTTCAAAACTTTAAGATAGAGTTCTGCTGAACTCGATGATCTGGAAGGGCATGAGAGACCACCAGGCAACCTTAACTCAGCATTAGTTACATTTTTTGTCAATGAATTTCTAGTTTGTTTTTTTTAACAGAAAGAGAAACGTTGGTAGGAGTTAGTGGTCATTTAGGCAGTTGTAATTATGTAGGTGTGCAGTTCAGTCACTACTGTGGCCAAGTAACAGTAGTAATAATAATTAAAATACCTAGCTCTTTCATAGCTCTTTTCATCAATACATCTCAAAGCATTTTACCAAGGAGGGAAACCTCATTATCACCATTGTACAGATAGAAAAACTGAGGTAGAGAGAGATGAAAGGGCTCTACATAGCCATCTGCAGCATAGGAAGCTCATAGAGATGTGAAGTTGCTCATTCATCTCAATGTGATGAGAACGCTCCAGGTAGATAAATGCAGCCCGAAACAATAGCTCTGAAAAATGTGAGCTGTTCCACTTATCTCAGTGGTGTTCTCGTATCTACTCCCCCATGCCAGTGCTTGAGAACCTGTGAATGCATCAAGTGTGCCCATTCTCAACTACTCACCCCAGTCTCAGCAATGTGTTCGTGGCGCATGCTCCCAGCATGCCTGTTCTTACCTGGAGGCAGAGCGTCCCCGGATACCAGCTCACATAAGGGGACAGGGAGAGGGGCTCAGAGCCCTTTAGAGCAAAAAGGGCCCCCAGCTCCTGATTATCACATGGGGGACCAGAGAAAGGGGCTCTGATCCCGAGCGGGATGGAGCCCCCCAGATACTTGCTATTGCATGGTGAGGGGCAGGAAGAGGAGCTCAGACAGCTCCAGAGAGGCAGGGAACTCCCCAGATCCTAATCACCTGAGAGGATAGGGAGAGAAGCTCAAACACTCCAGAGGGGCAAGGTTCCCCAAGATCCCAGCATACATACAGGAGGGGAGAATATGAGGCTGACAGGCACCATTTGCCCCAAACCCTTCTGCTCTTCCTGCCACTCACCTCCATGTCACTCCCCCCAGTGTCCCACCTCTGCACTTCCTCTGACAAGAGCCCCCAATCCCAAATTTGGATCACTATGTTGGGGAAGAGCCAAAATGGCTTTTGTAAAGGGATAATGTGGACAAGGATGATCCATTGGATACAGTGTACTTGGACTTTTGGGAAAGCCTTTGACAAGGTCCCTCTCCAAAGGCTCTTAAGCAGATTATGCAGTCATGGGATAAGAGAGAAGGTCCTTTCATGGACCAGTAACTGGTTAAAAGATAGGAAACAAAGGGTAGGAATTAACGGTCAGTTTTCAGAATGGAGAGAGGTAAATAACGGGGTCTCCAAAGATTTGTACTGGGACCAGTGCTGTTCAACATATTCAAAAATAATCTCGAAAAAGGGGTAAGCAGTGAGGTGACAAAGTTAGCAGACAATACAAAATTACTCAAAATAGTTAAGAGACAAGGTGGGTAAGGTAATATCTTGAGCTTTTGAGCTACCCAGAGCTGAACTTCAGGTTTGGGAAAGGTACTTAGAGGTAACAGCTAAATACGAGGTCGAACAGATCATTCAGTCTAAAGATGACCGTGAAGAGTTATAAAGGGATCTCACAAAAGTGGATGACTGGCCAAGAATGGGCCAATGAAATTCATCGTTGATAAAAGCAAAGTAATGCACACTGGAAAACATAATCGCAGCTATACATACAAAATGATGGGGTCTAAATTAGCTGTTACTGCTCAATAAATAATCTGTTAGTCTTTAAGGTGCCACCAGACTCCTCGTTGTTTTTGCTCAATAAAGAGATCTTGAAGTCATTATGGATAGTTCTCTGAAAACATCCGCTCAATGTGCAGCGGCAGTCAAAAAAGCTAACAATGTTAGGAACCATTAGGAAAGGAACAGATAATAAGATAGAAAATATCATAATGTCACTATATCAATCCATGGTGTGCCCATGACTTAAATACTGCATGCAGTTCTGGTCAGGGATGGCCTTACACGTTGGTGCCGTGGTCAGGGGGCACTGTCTGAGTGCACTAAGCTGTCGGGCCTGGGCTGCCAGAGCCAGGGGTGAGTGCAAGCGAGCCAAGGGCTGGAGCCCTTGGCCAGCTGGGCCGGGCGTGGGTAATGCCTCTTGGAGCTGCCGGCCTGGCGGGGATGTACAGCCAGCAGGGCTTGCCCTTTCTTGCGGGCACAGGTACTGGCAGCACACCTGCTGTCCTGCTTGGTGTTTGGGGATGTATGACCAGGGGAGTCCCCAGGCTCAGAAACTCCTCACTGTGCAGCCTGGCTGGCTCCGGGGCCAGGAGCTGGTCCTCACACCCTGCACCCCACACTGCTGTTCGCAAACTCAAAGAAAGGGTGCCAAAATACAAATTTGCCCAGGGCACCATTTTTTCCTAAGACCAGACCTGGTTTTGGTCACCCCATCTCAAAAAAGATGTCCTAGAATTAGAAAAATTACAGAGAAGGGCAACAGAAATTATTAGGGGTATGGAACAACTTCCATATGAGGAGAGATTAATAAGACGGGGAATTTTTATTTTAGAAAAGAGATGATGGGGGGAGGAATATGATAGAGGTCTATAAAATCATGAATGGTGTGGAGAAAGTGAATAAGGAAGTGTTATTTACCCCTTCACATAACATGCAAACCAGGGGTCATCCAATTAAATGAATAGGCAGCAGTTTTAAAACAAAAATATTTCTTCACACAACACATAGTCAACCTGTGGAATTCCTCACCAAAGGATGTTGTGAAGGCCAAGACTATAACAGGGTTTAAAAGTGAATTAGATAAGTTCATGGCGGATAGGTCCATCAATGGCTATTAGCTAAAATGGTCAGGAACGAAACCCCAAGCTCTGGGTGTCCCTAAACCTCTGATTGCTAGAAATTGTGACTGGACGACAGAGTTTGGCTCTCTCGATAAAGTGCCCTGTTCTGTTCACTCCCTCTGAAGCATGTAGCACTGGCCACTTTTGGAAGACAGGATACTGGGCTAGATGGACCATTGGGCTGACCCAGTATGACCATTCTTATGTTTGTATACTAACCCTACCCCATACCCCACAGGAGTCACAGCAACTTTTAAGGATATCTGAGGGAAATGTGGATTTTAGAGCACTTAGAAGTCACCTGTTAACCAGAAAGGAGTTCTTAAGCACATCCTTAAATCTTATAGTTATAGTTAAGGATAAGTGCTTTTCTGAATCCAGGTTTATGTGGTTTGTCCAAAATTAAATAGCCAATTGTAGCTGTAGAACAGCCAAGAATAGAATCCATCTCTTGAGTATCAGCTCAGTATCTTAACCAGAAGAAAACCCCTCCTCAAAATATTTGCAGGAAATAGGAAGAAGTGATAAATGATCATAGATTACATAGCACTTTAATGATGTTGAAGTGTTTCATGGAAGGTGGCTTTATACCATCTCTTGATTTTGTGATAAAGTCAAACAGGGTTTTTCTAATTTTCACAGTGGATTTCTGTTGCTTCATATTCTCTGTACTTTACATGCTCTTAAATATCAATATAAATATAACGGGGGACTTTTTATTATTATTCATTTCCAGGCACTACCTGGTGTGATCCAAAAAGAATTAGCCATTCTTTCTTAATGAAATTATCCAAGTGTATGATACTTTTGATGGTGAAATGTCAATCCTTCCTTTGTCCAGTGAAGCATACTATTGTGCTAAGGATGTAAATATTTTCTATAATTTGAACCTGTTTGTAAATGCCCTTCTTATTATGTCATTTACAATGACAAATCAGGCACAAAAGTATAACATTAGTAAACTTTATGTTGAGATTTTTCAAAGACTCAGGGCATTTGGACAATCAGTTTCCCAGTAATTGGGCATCCAAATTCATTGGGTGGCTTTGAAAATACACATTTTTAGTAACCAGATGCATGTATAACCTGCCTATCGGTATTATATATAGGGTACTGCCAAAATAAAGTAGCTTCCAGGCAAGAACAAGGTACGATACAATACACATCGCTTATAGTTAATACAGGGCAGTGTTTTGCTATGAGTGTTTAGCAGATTGTGCAGACTGGGAAATCCCATGAACTGCATCACAGAAATTCAGCTGTGGGAGTGTTAATCACTGTATAGGTTGTTAACAGCCCCCATAACATTAAAATTATCACCATGAATTCTAATCTGTCCTCAAATGAAAAAAAGTGAATACGTCAGAACTATGATACATTTAACTACTACTGATCTCAATTTCTGAATGACATTTTGTGGGCTGCAATGTGACCCTTCACGCAGAAGTGAAGCAGCTGATTTCCCATCACTAGATTTAGCACATTTTTCTTTGCAAGGCAACAGTATGGCAGACTTAAGTGCACTGTGACCGCAAAAGAAAATCTAATAAGATTAATTTTATTAATTATATTTACATATTAACTAAAGATAGTTATTACAGAACCATCACTGTTCATCATGTTTAGATTTACAGATTTTGTATAGCTTAATATGAATACTAATCATAATTTACACTTACTAGTGCGCTTTGTCAGAATTTATTCTGAGCAATAATACTTTCCAATTACATAGTGCTCTTTAGGTTCAATTCTGCCCTTATTTTCAATGGTGTTGGTCCAATAAAAGATCTCTCACCTATCTTGCTTCAATCAATGTGGTGTAAGTCTGTGCAGAACTTGGTCCTATATCTTGAAAGTCCTAAGCGTTAGCCAACTGAAAGGAAAACTTGAAAGTGCTGTATAAATATTAACTAACTTAAAAAATTTCAAGTAATTGATTTTCTAGGAAGCTTTTTAGCAAGTTCACTCTTCTTTTAAGGAACCGAGAAAGGGGATGCTCCTTAGAATTTCGGAGCTAAAGTAAAAAAATTATTTAGCAAGTCTTCTCTCTCATAAAACAAGCACCTGATTACACACAGAAAATTTTGGATCTATCATGCTGTTTGTTTTCAGCTCTTATTCTGAGCTCAATTAATGGTTTTCAGACTATTGATCAATTGGAAGATGAAAGGGATGGTACAGGGTAATAAGGGAATGCTTACAGAAATACTTTAACTGAAGAGAGGAGAAAGTCTGCTTCAGAACAGAAGAAACATTAGCATCAGGTTCCCGGAGGGGGCTGGATAATGCTATATTGATACCGTCTCTGGAAGGGAGGATTGGCACTGCCCCTATATTAATTCCCCTGGGGGGAGATTAGTTCTGTCTCCTATTAATCCCCTGCTGGAGTGTGTGTGGAGGGATGGGTTAATATCGACCCTATTAATGCCAACTCCAGGGTGGTGCATACCGATCCCCTATGGATTGGGGGGGGGGGGTGCTGATACTGATGCCAACTGGTGGGCACTGTGGACTGATCCCCTATGGATCCTGGAGGGGTTGGTGCTCATTGATGCCAACTTGGGGGCAGTGCATACCGATCCTTTGTGGATTGGGGGCAGGGGTAGTGCTGACCCGTAATGATGCCGACTCGGGGGCGGTGTGTACTGGTCCCCTATGGATTGGGGGGGGCGGGGGCCTAGTACACTATCGATGCCGACTCGGAGGCCGTTCGGCCCGGTCCTCTATGGGTCCCGGGGGGGGGGGCGGGTTAGGGCCGCGGGCTCACCGCCCAGCGGGAGGGGTTGCGCCCCGGCTCTCCGCTGGTGAGCGAGCGCCTCTCCATGCCCCGCCCCTCGGGGAGGAGGAGGCCGCCGTCAGCCCCGCGCGAGGCGGCCCGCCCGTTGCAGCCCCCATTGGCTCTCGGGCCGTGGGCGGGGCCGAGCAGCGCCCGCCCTGACTCAGCGCTGACCATCGGCAGGGGGCGGGCCTGCTGCTGCGGAGGTGGCGTGACTCCCGCCGCGTGTGACGTCACCGCCCC